>NC_081439.1:20627993-20927993 GCF_949786415.1 Peromyscus eremicus | reverse complement strand
AGAAAGTCAAATATAGCATGTAATTTCACTATACACATGCAACACATAAAATAATGGGTTGATCATTTACTAATTTCTCTTTATTTCAGTTTTGTCATTTCAAAAAAAAGATAGAACATATTTTAAAAATGTCTTTGAAATTCAATTTAATTAATATACAATAAATCTAGGGTCTGGAGAGATGGTTCCTTGGTTAAGAGCACTTACTGCTTTAACTAGAGGACTCAAGTTCAGTTCTCATCATATATGTTAATTGGCTCACAACAGCCTGTAAATCCAACTCCAGGAGATATGATACCTCTGGCCTCCACAAGCACCTGCACTCATGTGCACCTACCCACATGCAGACACATACACCTACACACAATTTAAAGTAGTAGTAATATATATATATTATATATATTTATAAAAGTAATATATATATATATATATATATATATATATATATATATATACATATTTGCAAAAATAAACCTAAACGGTGCTTGACACATTCTTCTTTTGATGTTCAGTGCAGTTTAACCAAATCACAAAGCAACTTTGAAGATGACTACTGGGAGACACTTAATATATGTGACACTGTATTAGTTTATCTGCATCTCATGGCTTATATTTTACTTCATCTTGCTTTGAACATACTATGTTTTTTTTTCTTTTTCAAATTGAAGGACTGTGGCAATCTAAGGTAGAACAAGTATCATTTCTCCCACAGCTCAGATGATCATTGGTATTCTTTTCTTTTAAACCAATAACGCCTTTAAAATTGGGTGTGTACATTGTTGTTTTATACACAATGCTATCAACCCATAATAGACTAGATTATATTACAACTTGAAGTTTTATGTGCACTAGGAAATTTTTAAAAATCACGATTGACTTTACCATTATATTTACTTGATTTCAATGATGAGGAATGGAAGCCATGATAACTCTCAGATATGTCTACATGTTGTTCTTTGATCTCAACCTCATTGAGACCTACTCTGATGATTTTATTTGGTGCCATTTGTTATGACTCTCTTCATCCCACTCCTTCCCTCCTGATGCTTCAACATCCTGCTCCACTTTGTATTTTCTATTAGTTTATCACTGTCTAACATCCAAAATATTTACATATCACACATCCATGGGCCTAGAAATTATTATGTAATATTGTGGTTGTAACTTGGACTCTCAGAACAAAGTATAGCATATAACCAATGCTCAGTAAATACTTGCTTAAAGAAAGAAATCTCCATCTGTGGCATAAGACTTATATGTACAACCACACATAATCCTTACAACAAAATCATGAAATATAGATAGTATCACTATCATTCAGTAAAGGAAGGAAGAAAGCAAATCTTAGACATGTTGTAGCTTGCCAAAAGATAGATAGTTGACACCACTCCAAAACGTACACTGTTGTCTATAGGATGCTGTACGGGGCCTTCCATGGGCAGATTTTCTGAGCTAGGAATTATTGCCCAGCACTAGTAACACACAAACAATTTGTATGTTTACCCACATTGGGGTTTTGATTTATTGGCTTATGCCAAGCCAATTCCCTACTTTCCCCTGTTGCATTTCAAAGTATGAGAGTGGCAGGATGCAGAGTCATATTTCTGAAGGATGAGCTCATTTCCTGGCCTTCAGCCTTGCTAAAGTCTTCAATAAATCTATTGTACGTATTGCAGAAGGTTGGACTCCATCAAGTTTGTGATTATCTTGTTTTAAGCCAACTAAGAAACCAGAAGAATCAAGAATTGGGTCATCAAAATAACACTGAATCAGTCACCATCCTGTTAGAGGAAAGACTGTATTTACTTTTTGTTAACATTTTTCAGTTAAAATTTATTTATTTACTGTGTGGTGTGTCTGTGTGTGTCTGTGGCCATGCACATACACGGAGGTCAGATAATAACAGTTTGCATTGAGTCAGTTCTTTCCTTCCAGCACGTCTGTTTGGGGGATGGAACTCAGATCTTCAGGCTTGGCGGCAATCTCTTACCTTCTGAGCTGTCTTGCCGGCCCAAGATGATGCTTTCATACTAAAATATCTCATATTGAATACGATTTTCTTCTACTTTGGAGGCCAAGCTCACCTCTCACATAATAAAATTTCAGTATAGGCACTGGAAATTCAGCATGAATTTATTTCTTTATCTGTCTTGGTACAGGTTTTCCAAAACGATGCATGACAACAGGAATTGGATGCAGGCATTTTGTTTGGGAGACAATCCTAGTAACACACTGAAGGAATATGGAGATGAGACAGGCACAGGAGGAAAGCCAATAAGGGTATTAGTGAGTCAGTGCTCTGTGGCTAACTGGGACTCAGTTCTACTGAGTCTGCATAAAATGTATGCTGAAAATATATCAGTGAGAAATGATGAGGCAGGGGCATTTATGCCACCATCTCTAATATTTTCTGTGCCCTGCACTTCTAGCCTACTGTGTGTAGGGGATCTAGCATGCTCCTTTGGCCAGACACTGCACTGAAGAAGACTTAAGGTAGGTTTGTTTGCTATCCAGTTTAATAAAAGAGAATGTCTCCCTTGGGAACAAAGGTTAGGCAGGGTTACCACCTGTTATAAGATTTCAGTTCCCTAACGTCAGGATTCATCACTTGTAATGAAATCCATGAGCATATGAGCAGCCTTTGCCAGATCTTTAGGCCACCTTGTAGGGAATGGAGAAAATGATGAAACTCTGACTTTTGCTATTGTGTGAATAACTGTCCTTTCGTCTCTGATTCAGGTGTCTCATGTCTTTTGCCAGTATCTGTGAAACCATGACAGGATGACTTATTGGCTCTCGAGTAGGGTGAAATCTCAGACCTTTCACAGCTTTGGGAGATACCCAGGGCAGACCCAAGGGCTGTGGATGGGTTTCAAGCAGTGCTTATTATAGTGCCATTGTTTCTCCTTATTAATAACAGTAGTAGTGTCAAATCTCTGTGTCCTCCTATATATTTGATTGAACACCAAAGCTTATTATTGAATTCCGCTAAGTACTACCAGCCCTGTTTTAAAAATAAAGAGAACAAAACATTGAGGGAGGGGTAGCTTATCTCATATACCCATTTATTGCTCACTGAATACTCATTCTGTCTTTCACTTTTCCAAGCTCCAGAAAGCTTTTCCGTTTTGAGATGCAACGTATTCATTAGATGGTGAACATAGATATTATTATTTTTTATTAAATTATGCTAAATATTTTGGAAATATTTAGGTTTTAATTTGTAATGGGATTTTAATGTTTGTGTTTTCATACTAAAATGTTTCATGCCAAATATTATTTCCTGTCATCATTGGGGCAAAGTCTATCTATCACTTAGTAAAAATGTCAGTCATGAACACTAGATATTGAGCATGGATCCATTTATTTGTCTCAGTATAGGTTTTCCAAAGCATATCAAGACAATAGATATGTTTCCGTTTTTAAGCAGTGCTTTTACACTCTGTGGCATGCAACAAAAGGTTGTTTGGCCTGGGCTGGTGGTGGTGGTGGTGCATGCCTTTAATCCCAGCACTCAGGAGGCAGAGCCAGGTGGATCTCTTTGAGTTCGAGGCCAGCCTGGTCTACAGAGTGAGATCCAGGACAGGCACCAAAACTACACAGAGAAACCCTGTCTCCAAAAATCAAAAAGCCAACAACAACAACAATAACAAAAAAACCCAACAAACAAACAAAAAGGTTGTTTGGCTCTAGATTTTTGGACTATTTCCCACCCTAGTCTCTGCACTAGTCAACTTGACTGGGTAATTGAAGTTCTTCATTCTAAGATGTCAGGGTCTATAGCTAAATTCTGATCTGCTTTGAAGTTTTCTTTGTCCTTTCCGCTGTCCTTGTCACAGTACCTTATTGCTACTAAGTAGTATAATTCGCTCTACCTCTTTTTGTTTTCTTTCAAGAAAATCCTGGCCATTCTTGGCCTTTTTCTAATTAACTTCCATGGCCAATAATCAATTGGGAATTTGATTAAAATTTTATAAAATCCACAAAAGTTCATCATCATCATCATCATCATCATCATCATCGTCATTATTATTTTGGTATTCATATGCAGGAACAAAGTAGTTTTCTCACTTCGTTTCCTGGGTATCTTTTTTTTTTGGTTTTGTATTTTTTGAGACAGATTTCTCTGTGAAGCTCTGGCTGTCCTGGAACTCACTCTGTAGACCAGGCTGGCCTCGAACTCAGAGATTCGCCTGCCTCTGCCTCCTGGGTGCTAGGATTAAAGGCATGCACTACCACGACCCAGCATGAGTATCTTTTAACAGTTAAAAATGTCTAAATTTCCTACTTAAAAGTCTTGCATATTTTGATATCTAAAAATTTATATATGATTCTATAATTATATAAGGCATAATTTCTAATATTATAGTTTACTACTGTTGGCTGCAAGTTCATAGAAATTCAATTTGGTTTTGTGTATTGAAACAACTAAACTCAAATGTTAACTTCAGTACTATCTGTAGATCATGACTACAGGTTAGGATTTTCAAAGAGTTTCACATATATTATACCATCTGATTTTTCCATAACAAACAATAGCCACATGACCTGTCATATATGCTGAAAGACTTATGTAGAAAAATTTAGGCTTTTCCTATTCACACAGCCTTCTGTCTCCTAAAATCACTATCCTTAAAAAGGAGGAAAAAAACTATAATCAGAGAGATGCCAGTATCATAAGGGTAGATGGAAAAGAAGAAAACAATTCCAGTTGCCATGTGAACATCAAAATAGTCTAAATCAGCCAAGTCTTGATTTATTAGCCATAGGGACTTATAAATGCTTTTCCCCCCATTTTTCCAGGTTGCAAGTTTCCATATAATTGCTATGTTTCTAATCTTTACTATCTCAGTTTTGTCCCCATGCTACTGAGGTAAGGAAGTCATTGGCTCTATTTATATGAGTGTGATCAAATCACCTGCTACTGTTTCAGGTGGTTACTTTGTAAGCTGTAGGAACTGGTATCAGTAATCATCCTATATGTCACACAATATTTATAGGATGACAAATAGATCACCAAAGAATCTAGTCCTGTTTATAGCAGCCATCATTTCCAGTGGAAAAGCACAATTCCTTTTGTCTTCATTCTGCAGAATCTGCTAAAGTACTTTAGATTTGGGAACCAGGAAGAGTATATTCCATTTCTTTCTGTGCTTATTTTCAAAAGATGACCTGGAAAGCAAATGATGGAATTTCCATTTGGTAAACATAGAAATTTCTTTCACCACCTTGGAGAATGTAGTTCATCTTCAATGTCCAGTCAATATATTGGATTTTGCCTAGTTGGAAATCAGGGAATATAGTCCAGGAAAGTCATGTGAAAGCAAGTGTTGTTTTCTATGTTTATAATAAAGATCTGATGAATCTCAATGTTGTGCTGGAAAAAAAAGTGCATAAGAAGACAATCAGTTTCTATTCCAACTAAGGTGTTTCACTATTGACCCATGACCTGAGATGGTTCCAACCACGAGAAAGAAGTGGATAGAGGGCTACATTCTGAATAAAAAACATTTTATATAATTTCTAGCCTGTGTCATGAGGTCCTTCCCATGGCAAGGTAGACTAAGAAATGCTCACTTTCCAGATTACTCCTCCAGAGAACCATCTGTTTCACATGGAAATGGAAATTGAAGATTTGCAAGTAGGACTTCCAGCTGTGAGTGGCTATCCCATCAGTAAATGAAACAGCATAAGCCTAATCAACTCCAAAAACCGAAAACCGCATTCCTTGATTCTTGCCAGTGCAAGCCCACGTGGAAACTCACTATAGGAAAGCCTCTAATGAGTTCAAATACCAGATTGTTGGAAAGCCTCCTCAAGGAGGAAAAATACTTTTTCTTATTCAGGTAGTAACGTTCTTTAGAAAACAAAATGATACTCTCTTTTTATTTGAAGTAAGAAAAAAAAATTAGATGTCTCTTGTCTTTTTGCTCTAGTGCTACTGCTCCAAGGAAAGGGTTTTAAAGCTTCCATTTCACAAGTGCTTTTACAGAAAATGAGCTTCATTCTGGAAGGCTCCATGTGAGACTGGTAATTTCCGAAATGAACCTTCAAGAAAGGGCTCTTTTAGTTTCTGGGACAGCATGAAACAGAGCCAACAAAAGAAGATGAAATAACACCTGGAGTGCAAGCACCACAAGAGATTTCTCCAAAGATATACTTACTATTAACCTGTCTTGAAATATAAACATTACGAAAAATAAGAGCTGACATATAACTTTGCTTCCTCTTCTCTGAAATACAAAACAAGTAGATTTTTGAGCAGTATACTTTTAAATGGATTGGAGTTTATCATGTAACTCATGTGGCTTAGTTTTGAAGAGTTGAAAACTACTATTGACTCCATCAGAAGCAATTTTGAAACAAATCAAGTCTTCTACATGAACCTCTTCAGGATAGCAAAATGTTCAAAAACTACACACAGTGTTTTCTTTCTGCTCCCATCTACTACCCTCAAACTCCATGACCAGATTTCAGGCACCTCTCAAGTACTCAGAAATCTCAAGAACCAGTTTTGCATGGCTGAGTTCCTCATGGAAACCAGAGCATACCGAATCTGGGCCAGCCAAAAAAAGATTTTTATTATTCTGGAAAGGGGAATATCTAGGGGCACCCTTAAAATTTGTAAAACACATGTAGGAATGCACGGGCGCGCGCGCGCGCGCACACACACACACACACACACACACACACACACACACACACACACACAAGTTGTTGCAAGTAAGTTGAGGACATCCAACATGAACTTGGAGCTTTCCTACTTCTGTGGTCTACATTGCCCAAATGTAACTTGTTCCTACTCTTTTAAAAATCTACTGGTGTAAACTTATTTTGCACAGAGGCTTTGTCAAGGCTTACTTAGAAGCGTCTCTAACCTAACCTTTGGAGTGCACCAGTGAAGAGTAACTTTGGAGATCTTGGCAGGGCAACTTTGCAAAGTAATAATTGTCAAACTCATTTAGCTTCTGCGTCGTTTGTTTTGCTATTTCTCTTAACTCAGTGGGCTTCCTGGCTTGGACAGGCACCAACTGACTAGTCATGGGGGGGGGGGAGTTCTTATGTGGAAATGCCTGCTTCCATGACAAAATCTCCCTAGAGCAAAACTCTGATTCACTAGCATGCTTCTTGGATGAGTGCAACATCGAACATTTAAAAACTGGAATTTTAAATTATTTGTTGTTTAGAGGCATGCATTCTTCTGGGGTATCTTTCTGAATGTAAGTGGTTGTAAAATATCCATGAATATCACATCCAGAATAAAAGTCAGATCTGTTGCTTTTATAGCTTAGGGCATTTAACCTCCGAACAAATTTCTGGATATTTCTTTTATTAGCTTATGTATATAAAATTATTGAATAGACTGTCAAACATTATAGAAACATGATGTGTTGCTCTAGCTTGCCATATGCCTAGCACAGAGTAGGCAGTATTTATTTAATGCATGAATGTCATAGGCACTTTAAACATATCAATGGAACATGTAGGACTTCAGACCTTGTTTATACCAACTCTCCATATCCTCCCAAAAAGTCTGGGTTTGGAGATAATTTCTACTTTCTTTTTTTTCTAAATTTTTGTGTAAGTTTCTTCTGTTGTATTTTGATTTTCTTCTTTTAAGTGTCAAGTGAAAAAGATCCTCTCAATTCAATTGGAAGTGGTTTTCTGGGTTCAGTTGACTGGAATCTCCAGTCTAGCAACACACTTAGATATGTAAAATAATGTCATTACAGTGGAGCAAATGATTAACAAGGTGGTAGGGGATCATAGAGAAAGGGAATCAGAGAGGTTACATTGGCACAAGGTGTGAAAGATACTACAGAGAGAGGCAATTGTAAAAGCTGAGAGTTCAGATGAGTGGAGTTGTAAGTTACCTGCATTTCACTTTTTGTAACTTTTACTTGTATTGCTGGGCCTGCTTTCATTCTGAAGTGACAACAGCAATCTACAAAGAGCCTCCATGGTTCATGTATCCCCCTTGAGACATTTTTAAAATACAAAGACCCCTTTTAGTTTGAAGAGTATGTGTGTATTTGAAGCTTATCATCATTAGTGATCAAGGTTTTCTTTAACTTCAGTGCTTGGACGCTTGGATTCCTCTGTTCAAGCAATTAGAAAATTAAGTCGGGTGGCACCAGGAGCCTGCACTGTGAACTCACAAGGGTAGAGGAAATACACTCTGGCTCTGTTGCTATAGCAACAAGTGGTTCCAGGATAGTTACGCTTGCTTTCCATTTGGATAATTACGAACAAAAAGGAGAAAGAAATGAAAGCAGTGTCATGGTTTTTGCCCTTCTGGTTGACAACCTCTTGGAAGGGGTAGCTACTGTGATAAATCTTCCTTGAGACTCCACATAACCTTGGCTATAGAACTACATTTCATGTGTGTGGAATACAGGGTGTGTGTGTTGGTTGGGGTAGGTGATCTTTGTTGGTGAACTCTGTTGTACATACAAGTCCACCAGTGGGGATGTTTGAGTTTCTTCCTGGGCTTCCAGTGAAATGCCATCTTTTGGACCAGTGGGTCTCATCATGGGGTGAAAAGGCAGAGGAGGATTTTGTCTCCCTATGGAGCATCTGTAATGCTTTTAGATGTTTTTGGTTGTCACAATTGTCATGGGGAGGGCAAATGATATTGAGCAGGTGGAGGCCAGGTATGCCACTAATCTTGTAATGCATAGAAAGCGTCCCACCACTTAGTTATCAGCCCCAAAATTTCATAGTGCTGAGACTAAGAAAAAGGATTTGGACTATGATTTTATGTTTTGGAATGGCTGACATTCAAGAAGTAATAGCAGAGTTGTGTATGAATATGATACTGTAAAAGGGATTTCTTCGGTTTTTTAATTTTTGTTTTTGTTTTGTTTTCTGTGATTTCTGAGGAATTTTCAAAGACAGTCCATCTTGGAAGAATGTGGTTTACAAAGGGCTCACGGGGCAAGATCTTGGCCAGGAAGGGACCATTTTGCAAGTATGATGAGTCAGAAGCTTAACAGGTTCAGGGCCTCGATTTCAGGAAGAAATACCTCTTGCTTCACTTTATAGTACTTGTTTAGTATTTAGCCTAGGTTACCAGAGCATGTCTAAATGGTATACTTGTACTTAGTTTGAGTATTATATGTTAACAAGACGGCTAGACCAATAAGCCTTTTTATAAAGGTAGAATTCCATCCTTCTCATCAGCTTGGGATTAGAGATATAATATAAGAGATAGCAAGAGAAAACACACACACACACACACACACACACACACACACACACGAATTTACTATTTGTTCTAGAAAGAGTACTTTAAGTATAAATCATTTGCCATTTTCTATGGAAATACCAGCTATATATTGGCACACTTTTTTATTATTCTAGAAAGATCTCTTACAAAGGAACAAGAACAAACTGCCTTCTTAGTATCTGGAGGCCATTCTGATGACAACTGTGAGACTACACAGGTCTGGAATATGCTCATTCACCAGCTGTTGCTGTCAGGGTGAATTCCTCACCTGTCATCAGAAAATGGTATCACAATTGTGTACATGCCTTCCAATGTTTCCCAGTGACACTGTGGAACTTGACAACCTGTCAGTTGTTTTTCTCTCTAAGCCAAGACTTTGTGCCATGTTGGCCTACAAATGTTTTCTCACAGATCTTCCCAAGGCACCAGTGCTCATTCATGTCAACCAGAGATAAACCATCCTGAAATCTGAATCCTTGGATTTTCATGCTCTGGTCATGAGAACATGTTCCCGCACTGCCTGGTGTGTGCTGTAATATATAGCTGTAGCTCTATAGTTCAGAAGTTGCTTCCACTGCTTTCAGAAGAACCAAGCCAAGGGAGGAGATACATGTGAAAAGCAAATGATAACGTTTTATCCAAGAACAGACACATCCAGAGGCTACCCAAGGCTGGCAGTGCACATTGGACTCTGGGTATTAGGGCAGGCATCACTCAAAGAGATGTCACTTCAGTGCTCAGCCATAAAGGCAAGTATGACCAAGAAAGCAAAAGAAGAGGGATTTATACATGCAAATATTGGCTAATGTGGGGTCTTTCAAGGACCCACAAACACCACTGAGGTTGTCATGCTGTCAACATTCCATTTCTAATGAGATGTATTTAACTGAAACATCATTTGAGAGAGGGTGGTTCTATTGTGGAGAGAGAATGCATGGATTGTGCTTGGTTGGAGGAGGTAGAGTAGGGAGGCCAGGATGACCAGTGAAGAGATTGCTGGCAGTGACAAAAGGGAAGTGATGGATTTGGGAGACTGCTGGCATAGACCCATTGATGTTGCGCCTTTTTGGACTAGGTCACAATGCTGATCTGTTGATTGACAGAAGCAAAGGAAGGCTGGTGGAGGATCCAATTTCTCAAAGTTTTCATAAGCATCTTGTTCCTCATCACCCAAGATAAGCATAGAAACTAGCTCAAACTAATCTGTTCCCTAGTTTGCTATCTCCAAAAGACTGCATGTCAAATTCTGGAGTCATCAGCTGGCTCCTGGATTAGAAACTTGGATAAAGGTTAGAAATTTCAAGAAAAAGAGTGCTTTAGATAGTAAAATAGTAGTATAGGTAGTGTTTGGTAATTCACATGGTAAATTTGAGAAACTTATAGACTGCCTTTGTGGGTTAAACTCCCATTGGCCTGTAGACCAATAGCAGCAGACCCATGTAGGTAGATAAAGAAGAATTCCTGGGAACTTGAGCTGGTTCCTCTGTGGGAGAGGAGGTAACATCAAGTGGTGTAAATAGAAAAAAGGATTTAGGAAGAGTAACCTAAGCTAAAAGCTGAAGTTCCTGAAATTCCCTCTGTGACTGTGTCTAGTTTGCATATTTGTGCATTTTTTGCCAGTACTTCACATCCATCATGAGGGAGGGGAGTGTGATCTGATGTTAATTAGCAATAGATGTTGCATAGACTAGAATATTTGAGTTGAAGATTTCAAAATGAGAGTAGACACATGTGAGAGACTGGCCAAATTGGCTTGAAGATCAAAGGCATTCCAATTGATCTGTAATAATAAATGTAGAGAAACAGGTATTCCTTCTTCTTGTATTACTTTCTTCTGGCAGTCTACTTTGGTTATAGACAATTTCTTTGACATGAAGGCTGTTAACAGTGATTTCGAGTATTTTACCATGACTATATAATATATTTTATCTCCATTGTTTACAACCTTTAACCATAGCAAATTAAACACCTTTGCATCAAGAAGTGTATATATCATCTAAAATCTTTATAGCAAATGCAGGTTATCTATGCAAATTGCATTGGATTAAGCTAATGCTTTGTAGAGTAAGCATCATTTTGAAATTTTTTTTGCTAGAACTGTGAGTTCTTGCTTTTTGATTGTTTGCATATTTTGTTGCTAAGTATGCAAAAAGCATAATTTCTTTCTGATTATTAATTATACAAATGCTCCTATGTAAAAATGTCCATTAGAAGAGGCCCATGGATCTAAGGCAAGAGTCAATAAACTGTTTCTATAAAGGTTCAAAGAGTAAATAGTTTCAGCTTTTCAGACGACAGAATCTGCCATAGCTACTCAACTCTACTTTTATAGGTTGAAAGAAGATAGACAATACATGAATGAGTTGTGGCTGTGTGCCAATAAAACTTTATTTATCAAAAAAGAGGCAATGGTTGGTAATAGGCGAATTGAGCAGTTACTTGCGACATCTCTAGGGCTATGCTTCAGGGTCATATAACACATACCCACTATAGGTTGGATTTGGCCCAAAAGGTGTAGAATGTTGACCTCTCATGTAAGATAATACAATATTCTAGTGGATTATATCATTTTTTTGCAGGAAAATCAAGTTCACATTTTAATAAACTTGCCTTTTCAATTTTGGCTTTTAAGTAACATGTAAATGATAATGACACATGGATGTTTCTAATTTCCTAAGAGGTGCTGATGGTCTGAAATCATAGGCATCAGCTTGTCATCTTAAATTTCTCCCCCATGATCTACATATTTCCTCTGTAGTCTGGGATCAAGGAAGAGTATCTTCAACTGAAGTATCATTTTCTATAGCTGTGTAATTGACAGACAAAGGAGATTTTTGATGAAAATTCAGTGCATTCTAGGAAAACTAATATTGGTCTGAAAAATTCCTTCCCAGATTTTAATTTGTATATAACTTTTTATGGTAAAAAAAAATGCCCTGACCAAAATAATCTCTGACAAGATGTAAAGAATCAATGTTGTTTTTATGATTTAGATGTCATACTGAAGTGGGAAGATACTTATTTTCAAATAAAATAGATATGCCTTAAAATGTCAAATCAAAACTATATGGTTTTGATGTACCCTGATTTATATATTTATGATCAAAGCTTATTCAGTATATACTATCTCAGCTGCCACTCTGAGATGTTTTGATGTTTCATTCGGGGCTGGGAGAGTTTTTTTTTTTTTAATTCACCAGTCATTCTTTGGAGTTAAATGTGTGTGTGTTGGTCAAACAAGAACGGAATGGAATGTTAGCTTTCTGCCAACAACTCTTCTGGCTCCAAGAAAGTTTCTCAATTTTTTCTCTCTTCAACCTGAGTCACATAGACAATTTATCTGAAGAAAGGATCAAGGGAAAACAACTGTAGAGGATAAGCAAAGCTTCTTGCATCTGTCAGTGCAAATTTGAAAACGAGTTGTAAGTAGCATTACCAGTCATCTTTCTGCCATTGGAGAGGTGAGTTCCTAAACTTTTCCTTGGAAACGTATCTGGATGGGATAGGCTTTATTCAGGTCACTCTTTGAATGAAGATATCAGAAGTTACGACTTACTTTTCTCACTCTGGATGTAGAAATGCTCTTCAGATAGGATGACATTAAGAAGTATTGTCCAACTGCTCCTTCTCTTCCAGATTTACATCAATAACTCTGAGAGTTTGTTGACAGTAATGAGTCACAGAATGAAATCATCCAGACCATTTAGAAATGTAACTTGAACATATACAGTAATAAGAGTCTCATACTCATTTCTGCTCTCTCTGTATGTGGCAACTGGGGTGTGATGGGATGTTAACTTTTTCCAACTTGTGAAACTGAATCTCTTTTGCTTCACTTATCAAGTATAGGTACCATGCAAATGAACTTTGAAATGGAAATGAACCATCCTACCTATTGCTGTATTTTCTGCTTGCTCTCATTCAAGGTTTCTCAGCCCTAGAATTGTTGATATTTGTGGCTGGGTAATTGTTGTTTGTGAGTACTCTCCTCACAGCAGGATGTTTAATAGTATCCCTGAGCTATACCCACTAGATGCCAATAGTGTCTCTTTCCCTAACTTAGAGTCATACAACCAAAATGCCTCCAGATATTTCTCAGTGCCTCTGGACAGAATCACCTTAGATGAAGCTAGTTCTCTAGCTACTTCAGTACTAGGTTTGATGTCATTTAACTAGTATCCTGGAAAACCATTGGCTATAACCACATGATTCCCCTCTAGGATTCTCTCTGTGTACTTGATCTCAGCTTTATATCCAGTATGGAGAGGAAGAGGTAACATGTGTAGAGTGCCCATACTTTTAGCTTTGCCTAGAACAACCTTGTTTGTGCCTGTCATCCTAATATAATTATGAAGAACAACCCTGGAGGGTGACCAGGGAAGAGTGAAATTTATCTGGCCCACTTTTAGCTTTGGGGAAGAGGGAAAAAAATTGACGGAATCCTACAATCTCAGCGAGCCCTTCTTTTACTCAGCAGAAGTTATAGACATCATCCTCTTGCAATAACAGCCTGGAAACTGAACCATTCTATGCCTGGAGGGACTACATACACAAATTCTGAGCCTTAACACTTTCCTGGAGGTTTTAATTTTTGTTCGAAGTAGACAAAATGAACTCAGACAAAAAGGAAAAGAACAGTATTTTTAAATAAATGATCTTTGCCCAATTAAAAATAAAAGATTCAAAAATTCTAAGTTTCTGATGGCTCTTATATTTGCTTTTGCAATTACGTTATTACTGGGCCCAGGCTTCCTGCTTGGAAAAATTTTAAATGTTTAGAACAGATTAGGGTGCATGACAAGTGAGCCGAAGAAACCAGGTGGTAATTTGAAAAACAATCATTTTCTTTTGGTCTTAAGAATAGGGGAAAAAAGTTTTCCCTTCTCATTAAATCCTGTCATATGCTGTAAAGACTGCTCATTAAAGCTCGGAGTGGACATTTGCATTGTGTTGCTCACTGGCATGTACCTTTATGAAAATCTGCATACAAAAAAAATTTCTCCAGGTAGTAATATGCACTTGAACCTCTAATCAGAATCAGCCTCTCCCTTGGAAATGTGAAGACAAGATGTTGTTCAGCCTGGAGAAAAGCTAAGATAATCTAAGGGCCTATCCTGTGCAAAGAGCTGGAATTAATTTCTATATTTACAGCTCAGTGACTGTCTCATATTTGGCTTTTAAAGTAATAGGAATTCGTGGAATCCATTTGAAAAAGTTGGGCATGCAATCTACCATCTTTGCCACCATTTTCTTTGTCAGCAGTTTTGAACCTTTCCCTGCTCTTTAACTCACACAAAGCCCTGGTTTTGAGAACTGAAGTTGAAGATCCCTTTCAGAAAAATCAAGGCCAGCTGGCTGCCTCCACCGATAAGTCTTTGCCCCAATCTCTTTCCCTTCACATTGTGATGTTTTCTCCCTGCAGTCACATGGCAGGACACCAATGATATATGTTATCTTTAAAAGCCTCCTCAAGTTCAAGTCTTTACCATCATATGGTTTTAGAGGATCTTCCAGGTATTGTTTGTTTTTTCTTTTATTCATATTTCATCCCCCATCACCTCTCTTATTGCTTTCCTCCTTTTGCTGGCCCCCTTTCAAAATAATACCCATTTATTTTATGTCATAAGTATGTACAAATATGTTTAAATCTGGATTTCTGCATATGAGAGAATATATATGATACTTATCTCTGTGAGTCTTGTTTATCTCACTTCACTCAAAATATCCAGTTCTAATCATTTCCTGCAAATGACATAATTTTGCTCTTCTCTACAGTGGTTTAATCTCTCTCTCTCTCTCTCTCTCTCTCTCTCTCTCTCTCTCTCTCTCTCTCTCTCTCTCTCACTCAGTGCGTGTGTGTGTGTGTGTGTGTGTGTGTGTGTGTGTGTGTACGATTTTTCTTTGTCCAGTCATCTGTTGGTAGACATTTAGGCTGATTCCATTTCCTGGTTATTTGCAAATAGTGCAGCAATGCACATGAATGTGCAAGTATCTCTGTGCCATGCTGCCATAGATTCCTTCAGGTGTATATCCAATAGTGACATGACTAGGTCATATGTATGATAGCTCTATTTATCTTTTTGTAGAACCTCCATACTAATTTCCACAGTGACTGACTAATTTACATTCCTGCCAAATGTGTGTAGTGAGTGGTTCCTACCCTCAACCCTACATCATCACCAGCATCTGTCATCATCTTTTTCTTACTGATAAGCATTTTGATAGGAGTCAGGTGAAAAATGTTTGGTTTCCATAAGGTCCAGCTGTAGAATATTTTCTTAATTAGTGATTGATGAGGGAGGGCCCAGTATATTGTGGGTAGAGTCACCACTGGCTGGTGGTCCTGGCTTCTATAAAAAAGCAGACTGAGAAAGCCATAACGAGCAAATAAGTAAGCAGCACTCCCCCATGGCCTCTGCACCAGCTCTTGCCTCTAGCTTCTCACCTTGTTTGAGTTCTTTTCCTGACTTCCTTCAATAATAAACAGTGATAACTCCCCCAAGTTGACTTTGTCATGATATTTTATCACAGCAATAGAAACCCTAGGACAGATAAATACCCAGTGAAGATTTTCTCACCTTCTGACTGCTGTCTTCTACACTCTTGTTAATTGTTTGGGTTTCTTTGCTGGGTAGAAACCTTTTTACCATTAAGCTTTTAATTAATTCTCTGAGAATTTCATACAATATTTTTTGATCATACACATGCTCTAATTCCTCCTCCCAGGTACATTCTGACCCACCAAACTTTGTGTCCTCCTTTTTTTTTCACCCATCAAATCCAATTTTTTAACCCATTAAATCCATATACTTTAGATGCGTGGGCATCCATCTACTAGACTGTAGTCAGAAGGTACACCTCCCTCTCCCTCTCTCTCCTTGCAGCTGTGAATTGCCAATAGTAGAAAATTTTAATTTCATGAGATTCTATTGGCGAATTCTTGGTACTATTTCCTTAGCTATTCAAATTATCCTTGCCTATATCTGTATCTTGAAGTGTTTTCTCGATGTCATCCTCATTTCTGGTTGCAATTTCATTTGGCTTTGCAATAGGAGTTAATCAATGTGCTATTTCTCTATGGTCCCTGTCCAGGTTTTTCCTAATGAAACAATTGACTCCAAAATTGTCATTGGCTCAAAAAATTAGTAGGTAGGCTATGGATAATATTTAAGAAGTGGCTGTTTTTAAATTATTGAACTGGATCATGCTTTAGGAAGAATATTTCATAGTTTTCAGTTATCTAGAATAGCATCTTAATAAGTAGTATTTTAAGAAGGCAAAGTGTCAGTTCTATATAACTGCAAAGAATCAAGAAACATTATCCCTTTATTCTGTTTTGTAAGAGAGAACATTCTAATACCACCTGAACCTTAATCATAAACATACTCAAAATGTCAGATCAATCAGTATCTCATTAGTGTGCCAAAATATGCAAGGATGCTATATATGCAAGAATGCTAAATATGCAAGGATCCTGGGGGTATTGGTATATGATTCCAAAATTTCAAGTACTAGTTTTATAATACTCTACTGAAGATGTTGCCCAGTTTCATCTTTCGCCTATATACCCCTCCTCTAATGTTACAATTTTAACTGTCTTTCTAGTCTAAAACATGTCATTTTGCTCAAAGAAAGACGTTCTTCACTATTTATATATTATTTGTGTTTATTTATTATATGTGTGTATGTTGGTGGCTGTGTAGGTTGGTATAATGATATGGAAATCTGGTGGTCAGTACCTACTAAGGAGGTAGATGGATATTCTCTGAGGAGGAACAACTCCACCCTCAGCTATACATCCAACAGAAACACCGCAAATGGTCACCAAAAGGCATGTGCTAGAGTTCATCCCAAGCTGCTAACAACCCAATGTCTATTGACAGGCAGGAAGGGAAAGAGTCATGTTCTATTCATACTATAGAATACCTCTCAGCAGCAAATATGAAGTATGATTACATGCCAAAACATGTAGTATGGATGAAAAAAAAAAACATGGGTAAGGAGATTGTCTACTGTGTACTGTGTAATTCTCTTGAAGTAAAGCTCAGAGCCAGACCAGCAAGCCAATGGGACTGGACTGGAAGTCAGGATATGGTAACATTTGGGGGTTGAGATTGGGAAGAGACCTACATGACCCAGAAGGACATTGGACAGTGGTGGTCACTTTAAGAAAATGCATTGATGTATGTGCTTCCTACTTCAGCACTTATCTGCTTGTGTACTAGGTTGCAATAAAGCTTTAAATATAGAACTAAAGGCAAGGGAAAGAACACCCATCTTTTCAATGATGGAGAACTAGTAGCGCTGCACTCAACCAGTTTACTACAAGTGTTACTTCTGGCATGTACCTCATAAAATAACCATGTGGGACTACACAACAACAATAGGCCTGGACCTCTCATTGGGACTGTGTTTTGGCAAATAGAATACTTTTTTGCATTAGATTGTCTCTACCACTTAAGTATGGAAGACCAGGTCTTCTCAGCTCAAGTATCCCATGGCAAACCTAAGAAGGTGGAGTTCTAACTACAGGTGATGCATTACCTGAGCACACCTCATGCCTATAGGCTTGCTAGCCCAAAGGAGACACTGAAGGCTCCAGAAAGAGCTGCACGGTGGGATTTATAGAGCCTGAGAAGGAAATTTGTAAGAATAGCATAGCATCTTTCCACTTCTGTTTAGTCTTAACTTGGTGAAATTTTAAAGAGATGCTGGAGACTAGGGGAGCTGTTTGTATGCAGAATGTTGTCTGCCTCAATTGCCCTCTTGAATTTTGGCTGACTTCCCAGTCTTTTGTGAGAGTCCAAATAGAATGTGTGCACTTCTCAAAAACAATCTAGATGTTACAAAAGGATTTAAGTGTTATTACTCCCCAAGGAGAAATATGAGGCTTTTTTTTTTAAGGAGAAGGCCAGAAGAAATAGCTTGGTGTTTAGAAAGAGTCACTCAAATAATTGGCTGACATATTGAGTTAAATTCATCTCCTCCCATGGATGCAAGTCAGGAGTTATAAAAGAAAGAACAACATTAAATTCTAAAAATGAATGAGGGGGAAGTAATAACCCAGGCATTACAGTGATTGATGGCCATTCTTAAAAATAACATTGTCATAAACTAAAATTAAGTAACTGTAAATAAATCTAGATACTCAATATAAAAGTTTGTGTACATGTGTAATATGTACTAACATTTTGATTATTCAAAATATTTCATTTAAAAACATAATTTTTACTGAGTATCTGTATATTACACACATGTTCATACACACATTTTTATATATATACATTATATATATATTATGTGTATATATGTGTGTAATGTGTAAATATAAACATGCATATGATTTTTAGAACTGCTATCCTCTAAGCTACCTGCAAAATGATGAGAAGAAACTGCAGCTGATTGTTTCTTAGACTCTCAGAAGATTTAGATGACCTTCATTCAGCCTCTCAGATTAGTTACAGCACCTCAAAGGACCATGTATTTAAAGAAATACAATTAGTTTAGGAGAAAACTTGCAAGGTTTATATTTTTGTGAATATTGAGGTCTAGTAATAGGAGGTGAAGTAATAGCTGTTCACAGTGTTTGGGTTACTGTTGTTTCCATGGACATCTCATTAGAAAAATTGCATCCAGGTTCCTTCTTTTTCCCCCATGAAAACAGAATAGATTTGGTGAAATTGAGGCTATTGGAACAATGATCTCATTGCCAAGTTCCTATGCTCTAAGGCTAAGTGGAATTCTTGTTTTGTGGATGAAAGCGTTTGGATAATGTTATCTTAAGTTACTCTGCCCATTGTGGCCTCATGTAGTGGAATTGTAAGGACTTACATCTTAATTTCTGATGACAGAGTTGCACAGGGCAGAAGGTACAAATAAGACAAATACCAAAGCACAGAACTAAGAGTTATCAAGTGCCCTTTGGAAAGGGGTTTCATAGATTATACTGTTTCAGTGGGCAGTCAAATTAAGAAGTCTTGATTCCTGAACTCTGCAGAGATTATCATGCAGGTGGGAAGCAGCACCCGTTGAATTCCTTTGTGGGAGACCGTTTAATACATTTCATAACCAAAAATTGTAGCTCTGAGATAACAAAGGCCCTGTGATTTCCTTTTCTGAATAAGTGATTTATTATTTCTGAAGGGACATAATTCTGATTTTAGAAGGTTTTTCTTTTGAAACACCACATCCCAGTGTCTGAAAGAGAGTTGCTAGCTATCTACAATGATCAAACCATATGTGTGTCCATCAAGTCTGGGCCCAAGGAATGCTTCTGTTGTAATCATTGCCAGGCTACCCCAAGGAACAATTGCTGTAGTTGCAGTTAATTCTGGTCCAGACTCATTACAGATTTGTTGGAGCTATAAACATTCACAGTATTTGTTCTCATCTCCTGTAGTCATAGCTGAAAAGTGTTCAACAAATGTTCTGCAAGTTATTTCTATACAGAAGGAAGCGGATTGGGCTTCTGGATAAAAGATTAATGTGATAGCTCTGTTTTTTAGGAGAACATTGTTTGGGAAGATATATCAAATAAAACAAATAAGACAGGTATTCTAACTGAGATGCCAGCAAGAAGGCTGCAGAGCCTCTTATAGGAGTGTGGTAATGTGAGTCAGGAATTGTCCCTCCAGTAACTCCAGAGAAGCTATTGGGAGTTTTGGTATCCAAGGGGAAATGGAAGAAGTGGAATTGAAGAGAGGTGATTGATGCAATGGTGGAAGAGGGCACAATAAGCAGAGAAATTTCCTCTTGTAAACAAGGAAACTTTTTAATATGTGACCTTGAACTGCAGAGTGTGAAAAGCCAAGAGGATACATGGCTGCACTGTGGAATATTCATAACATAGTGAGGATGCTATATACACTATGTCAGTTATGGAAAGTGAGCTGGATTTCTGAATACCTCCCCCAGAATCTTGACTAGTCTGAACTTTTCAACACACACACACACACACACACACACACACACAGTGTATCTTTCCTCTAAAGTCACAGCCTATTAAAAACTTTATCCCATAAAAAAAAGTTTTAGAAAATGCGTTTGATTCTTGTAAGTGTCCTAAGGTTTAAATGATAAGGTAGAATCATAGAATTCTGGGGACTAAGTAAGGACATGTGTGCTTTCTTTCCAATCTGCTTTTCTAGTCTCAAAGCACATGGCTCGTCAATCCAGCACAGATAAATAGCAAGCCTGTTTCAACACTAAGGGACCAACATGTGTTCAAAAGTAGAATGAGTGTTTCAAGAAAAAAAAGGGCACCGGCAAAGCTTAAAACACCATCCAGTGAGGAGAAGACTCTGACAAATGGTTGAGATTAGAAATATAAACGCAACAAAGCATCATTTAAATGTTTGTTTTATGCAGTTGGTTGTGATTTATATTGTTCTAAAAGAAATGGGGCTCAAGGTGCTTTATCTGATTAAGTCTGATATAAACAATTTGGATGTTCATAGAAATGAATATATGGAAGATAGAATCCTTTCTTGGGATTTGTAGAGTCCCAGGAGGGAGAAAATGAGAGCCCAAAGTGGGAAAAACAGAGAAATAAAGGAAAGAAGATGTCATTTCATTTTTTAAATCTGAGGGTCAGTGAACATTTTTGGTAAAGGGCCAGATCCTGTAGGTTTTCTGGCCCGTTTAATGACTCTCTGTAACAGCTGCTCAGCATTCCCAGTTTAAGGAGAAAGCAGCATAGACAAATACTTAACTGGATGGGCAGGATTGTGCTCTAAGAAGTCTTTATTTACAGGGGCAAGAATTTGAATTTCAAATAATTTTCACACGTCATGTAATAACAGTCCTTTGATTTTTTCCAAATCATTTGAAAAATGAACTCATTCGTGTACTAAATTTGAGACAAACATCTCCTCACAAATTTGTTCTTTCAGACACTCCTGGTTGAAAAGCAACGTCCTTGCCCTTTTAAGTTTGGGAGAATTTATTGAATGATGATTTTTCCCCCCTTTGGTATTTTCCTAGGTTTCTCTGAAATGCTTTTTGTGCCTGTGACACTTTCCAACACCAGTCGTCATGCATTTATTAAGCACTCACCAGTGAACTGAAATGCTGAGGACAGACGTCAGAGGAAAAGAAAATATTAGCAATAGGACGTGGTACAGAAGCTCCTCTATTTATGGAATTTCAACTCGTGCACTTTCGTAGATACAAACAAAAGCAGACTCTGGAGCAAAGCCCTCTGGCTCACTCCTTGCCACCCAAATATGCATCAAGAGCTTCTGGGAGCTCTTTTTATTTCTACTCCCTTGTGTCTTTGATTTCTCATTTATTCAATCCTTCAGATATTTACTGCATTTCTGCTTAAACCTCATCTTGTGTGATAACCTCATGGGACATGAGAAGAGGAAAAAGTGCAGTAAGGAGTAACAAAAAGTGGAAACAACTTATAAATATTGAGATACCTCAGAAAACCTATCAGGTCTGTTGACAGAACAATTTTCAGGGCAAAGATGTTGTCATGCAACTTGTGAGAAGGTACATGCTTCTAATAAAAGGGATCCTAGAGAGAATTTATATGTACCTGGTAGTATTTTCAATATATATTTAAAAGTATATGTGTTACTTGAATTATAATGAGGTTACATCCCAATAAATCTATCAGAGATTGACAATGCCACAAGTCAAATATTCATTTATGCATCCAATATATTTAACTCCCTAGTCCCTCTAGCTAAGTACAGTATTGCTCATTTCTTCCCATGACCCCAAGATTGAGCAGAAGCTGTAGCTGGCTGCTGCTATCTGACCTTAAGAATTTTTTGTACTATATATTTCAAGTCAAGGAAAAGACTTTGAAGCTGAATGGATCATTTCTACTTAGTGAATATGACTTTCTTCTTTTATTTTTGAGATTATAATTATATCACTTATCCTTCCCTCTCCTCCCTCCAAACCTTCCCATATCCCCCTTCTTGCTCTCTTTCAGATTCATGGCCTCTTTTTTCATTAATTGTTATTATGTACATGCACACATGCATGCACACACACACACACACACACACACACACACACACACACACACACATTCCTAAATACGACCTGCTCAGTCTGTATAGGGTTACTTATATTTATGTTTTCAGGGCTGACCATTTGGCACTGGACAACCAATTGGCATGCTCTTCCTTGAGGAAGACTATTTCTCCCACTTTCAGCATTCCTTAGTTGTGTGTATTTCTTTGTGTATGGTTGAAGTCTCATAGACTTTCCCCTGTCCACATTGGCATGGCTATTGGTGCCATCCCTGTTCACTTTTGAACTATAATGAAGTAGGAAAACAGCAAGTCAAACCATTGTAAATCAAGGATCATCTGTACCTATACAACATAGACTGTATACCCACACCCCTACTACACACACAAATTCTACATCTGTGTCATTGTGCAGCTTCTGTGAATAGCATTTGGACTTTTGCAAAGGATGTCCTATGGGGTTTTGAGCTGTTATTCTGTACACAAAAGGAGCAAGAAATGTGTGGGAGTTTCTAGATATACATACAGCAAACACTATCTTAAACGCTACCAAAATAATGCTAGGCTAAGAGTACAGCTCGCTAGTGGAATGCTTGTCTGGAATGCCCGAGGCTCTGAATCAAATTCTCAGGACCACCCCAAATGTGATGATTGACAAACTGATGAATCAGAGAGTCTTTGTATATGTGGTGGGATGATCAGTATATTAGGCCTATTTGTGTTAATTCAGGAGAACTCAAGTCAGTCATAGGTGTTTCTATGGGTTTGGAACCTGTCTGACCTTAAACTAAGTGGTGAAATGGTAAATAAGGTTGCTGAAGCTGCTGAGAAATGCCTGCAGTGTGAACCAGCAGCTCTGATACTTCAGAAGGTTTCCAGCTTCTGAAATGGAACAAGTGTGATGTGGGCAAAGATGCCAGATAAAGCATTCATCCGCAAGAACGGCAGAAATGCAGAGGCCAAGCCTGAGAAGCTTGAGCCACATAATCTTGAAATGTGTCTAGATGTTGTAGGCTTCTACCGTGTTCAGGGCCTGGTATAGGTCCAGAATAATAAACAGTCTTTTTAGTTTCCTCTTTTATTTTTTTTAAACAACTTGAATACTTCAGGCCATCCTGTACTGATCCTTTTTGGAGTTCTGCTCAGAATGTCTCAGATCTTTTTATTTGAACTGATTCTTTTCTGGGTGGGATGGGGCTGGGGAGATGCTTCTATTGTTTTTTGTTTGTTTGTTTGTTTTTACATTGGGCTTGATGTATAAGCATGAAGACCTGAGTTCAGACCCCCAGTACCCATGTAATAAGTCAGGTTTAACTGTGTATGCCTGTAATTCTGGTGCTGGGGAGGCAGACAGGCAGATCACTAGAGTTCTGTGGCCAGCCAGCTTAGACCCTGTGTCAAAAACCAAGTCAGAGGGCACATCAGGAAGACACCGGATGTTGTTAACCTCTTGCTTCTACACACACACGCACATACGTGCCTGTCCCCCCCCCCCATGCATATATGCCCTCAGACATAAACACAACAGCATACACACACAATTCTCTGAGTCATTCTTCACCTTCTTGTGAACAACATTTGAATGTCTCCAAAGGATTTCCTATGGGTTCTGGAGCAGTTTCCCTGTACACACAAGGAACAGGAAATTCCTGGGAGTTTCTGTCATCCTGGGACATCCCGTAGACCATGGCTGGTGGGAGCAAAACTATGAAGTCAGAGGTCCCTTGGCCTGAAGAGGAACAAACTCTGGTATTTCTCTCCCTCAGGATTAGACTGAGGTTGGGATAACACTAGACAGGGATAACACTAGACACTCTTCCCGTAATTGACTCCTTCCATTTCCCATCCCTGTTTCTATCCTTATAAGTTTCTCTTGGGAGCATTCTTTGAAAATCACCCCCCATGTCAGTCCTTGTCCTATCATGTTTCTGTGGATCTCTACCTAAGGCAATAAGCAATGACATAAGTAAAATAAAAGAATAGCACAAGATCTTGCCTTCAGTTATCATGGAAAGAGTAAATGAAAGAATGTCCAATCTTCTAGGGAAATTGTGGTGTAGTGCAGCTTCTACAGCTATAGATCTTCCAAGCTCAGTTTACCTTCCTTCCTTCCACAGAATTCGTATGTCATAAAACTCACTCATTTAAAGTAAAAAAAAAAAGCATCATTACAGTCCATTTTAGAACATTTTCATGAGCAATGAGAGGAGCATGGTACCCTAGAGCTTATTAATTTATTAACCATTCGAGTGTCCAGTCCTTAGCAGCCACAAATGAATTCTTGGTCTATGTTGATTTACTTGCTTGCATATTTCACATAAATAGAATCATGTAGTATGTGATCTTTTCTGTTGGGCTTCTTTCAGTCACCATCAATATCTCAAGGTGTATTCAGATTGTATCATGTAACAACACTTCATCCCTTTTATGGCCAAGTAACCTTCTATCGAGTAGACTGATTATCTTTGTCTAGTCATCAACTGAGGAACATTTTAGTTGTTCTGACTATTGGGAATAATTCTGCTATGACAATTTTTGTACAAGCCTTTATGTGGATATACATTTTCATTTCTCTTGGTTATATACTTAGAATTGATAGGGCAGACACAAAGATTTCTTTCTTATCTACAGCCAAAACAAAAGTCTTCATAACTTCCACCTTTGGTTTTTGTCCAAGTTTCTCTAGAAAAATGAACAAAGACTTTTTCTTTCTTACACATGACATCCCTTTAAATCATTCATCATTATCTTCATGTGCTTCCTCAACTTTTACAGATTGACTCTCTTCTGTTTTCTAATCATTCCAAGGCAGAGATGGTACTGACAGGAATAAAAACGGTGAGCTTTGAAGTTGTTACAATATCTGTTATGATGTACAAAACAGCTTGCTTTTGTTTCAAAGCTAATGCTTTCCCATCAACAACAGCGAACTAGTCATGGATTATTTTTAATTTTCCAAGATGAGAGGGAAAAAATCACTTTCTGAGTAAGAAGACTCTTCAATAGATGCTAACTCGGTTATCCCTTTGGAAAATCACAAGGATTGGTCAATTTCATACATACATTTGTCACTTCTGAACATGTTGATGTGAAAACAAATCTTTGTTTCTGAAAAAGAAAAATAATCTATCTTGAGAACTTTGAAGAAATCATGTGGCCTGAAGACAATAGGCAGAAAACTTGATGATGTCGCAGGAAAATGAAGCCAGTTATTTAGTAGGCGCAGAGTTCTACTGAACTAGGTTAAATGTAACATTCATTGCTATTCAGTAGCTATCAGTGGATCTGATTCTTGCTGATTAGTCATATACCTAGGTATATTTTTACATCTTTTAAAATACGATACCCAGGGCTTAGGATAGCTTCCAGTATTGTGTCATATTACCTGCTTGACCTTGCACAAGTGTCTTCACCAAGGACAAGCCTTTGTAAGCATCATTTTCTGCATCTTCTTACCATTTCAGTGGTTCTCAAATAGTATTGTACATAGAGATCTTGTTTAAAATGTCAGTTCTGAGCTGGTGCTTAAAGTGATTCTGATCAGTATGTTTTGAGGACTTTCTTCACAATAATAATTGAAAAACCTACATCCAAATGTGTGCTGATGCCTGTGGCCCTGAAGACCATTCTTGTGACTACTAATTAGCCATTTCTGCTTGGAGTTTTTTCTCTTGTTCTATCTTCTGCTGAAAGGAAAGAAAATATTATATCTTCATGTCATATTTTTTTTTCATCTACTGTGTGTGGATGCAAAGGAAAACGACAACCAAAATCAAAATAAATAAAAAATTCTAGTCTAGATCCTGGTTTATTAGAGTTCCTTTCACCAGAACAATTTCTATATAAACTAGAATTTCTCAACCTATGTGTTATGGATATTTGTGGCCAGACCAGGTTTTGCTATGTGTGTGAAGCTGTCTCATATATTCACAATAGCATACTGAACAACATGTCTGACCTCTGCACACTAGATATCAGTAGCAGCCCTCCCTGCTTTCAGTTTACAGCAACCCTAGCTGCTTCTCCATATTACCGAATGTGCCCAGGGGGTGTGTACTAATTCACTCCTGTTGGGAACCACACTTAAAAATGCAGTTAGTCCCCAAGAAAAAACTCAAGAAATCTTTGTTTCCTTTGTTTGGTTTTTGTTGTACTACAAGGCAAGAAACTGCTAAACTGTTGATGCTCTGACCTTGTGTATTAAACATTTCTCAGGATTCTGGAATGTTCTGGCTCATCGTATTTGTTGGATTAACGGGCTCCAGATAGGTTAAGTGTCTTGGCAGGAGACGGGCATTTTGTTTCATTCTCCTCGTTTTATTAGATGCCTGACAACAAAATTTTAAGGTTAGTCTCATATGTTCTCCTCATTATCATAAAATAGATATATCGTAAGATAGA
The DNA here is from genome assembly GCF_949786415.1 of Peromyscus eremicus. NCBI lineage: Eukaryota > Metazoa > Chordata > Mammalia > Rodentia > Cricetidae > Peromyscus > Peromyscus eremicus. Next base: position 20,901,374 of record NC_081439.1, on the reverse strand, counting down.
TTTATTGGGGGAGTACCACTACATGTGAAAATGTTTTTGAAAACTATAGTCACCACAGTAACACAGTGTCACCTTTTGTACTACTGTTGGGCCTAGAAAATAAGGCATTTTTGAGGTTACAAATTGGTTTACTTGGACAAGTAACCAAATGCTCTAAAAGGGTGCCACAAATGGCCAACCAATCTGCTGGCATTCCAACAATCTGCCATATTGTGTGGTTCCCAAGTGTCAGCTCAGTTATACTCCTTCGCTAGGTGGATCTTTATCCTTGGGTGGTGCAATATATACTTTACTAGGAAGAACAATGTTCTTGGTAGGAGATACACTACTATTATGTGGAAATTCTTTAAGAGTGACTTTCTTATGGCTACAAACGTTTCACAAGTTCAGCAATCTTGGTATTATGCGCCAGATCATTCTTGGTGGTGGGAGTTTCCTTCTATTCTTTAGCATTTCTTCCAAGTTGTAACAGGCCATGGTAGCTCTAGGCATTGCCAAATATCCCCTTGGGAGCAAAATCATCTTCATTTGGGAATCACTGACCAAATAGATATGGGGAGAGGTACTGGTAATTCAATGAATGAATATGACTAATCATGAAAGTAACCATTACTTTGAAACCTGCTTGATTATTGTGCAAATTGTTTTGTGTCCAACTTTCTATTTACATTTCAACTATACCATGTATTATGTGCACACAATAACTCTCCTCTTGAATGAAATGAAAGTAATTGTGTTTTCCTCACATCAATGTAATGAAGATCCTACTTGTTTGCACAGAACCTCTGATTCAGGTGCTCAATAAACAGTGGAATCAATATTACTTAGAATAATCATTCTGTCACTTGTAGTAATTTCACTGTCTTAGACATTCTGCAGAGTTTGGGCACTTGAGCCACAATACAGATGAAGACAGTTTAGGATTAGAGAAAGGAATATAATACCATTGATTTTGGCTGTAAATGTAAAGTCATTTTCTTTTCATCAACTGATATTAATTATATATAACAGCAGGTTTCATTATGACTTTTCATACAAGTACTTAAAGCATTTTAATCACATGCACCCTTCTGTTCCCCCCGACACTCCTGCTCATCTCATTTCTCTTTCTAATTCTACTTTCATATCTGTTTTTTTCTGATTTTTGGTTTTTCTTTCTTTCTTTTTCCTCCTCCTCTTCCTCTTCTTCTTTTTCTTCTGTTTGGTACCCAGTGGGTTGAATTCGAGTTTTTTTTATTTGAGTTAGGTGATGGGTTATTTAAAAGAGTATCATAACACAGTAGTGGGAAGCTCACCAAACCTCAACCTTAGACAACGAACTATAGTCAACAAGGATTGCTGAAAGTGGGAGAAATAGTCTTCTCCAGGAAGACCATACAAACTAGTTATCCAATACTAAATAGTGTCAGCCCTGGGAATGTACATAGAAGTAACATTATGAAATCTGAGCTGGTTATATTTATGCATTTAGGAATATACATATCAATTAAAGAGAGAGGACATGAATTTGAGAAAGAGCAAGTGGAGCCACACAGGAGGGTTTGGAAGGAGGAAAGTGAAGGGAGAAAATTATGTAATTATATTATAAATTCAAAAATTAAAACTAAAATATTATAGAAGAAGAAAAAATAAATAAAAGAGCATGGGCAACTAATCAGTGGCTATACCACTGAAGAAAAAATCTCTCTCTCTCTCTCTCTCTCTCTCTCTGTCTCTCTGTCTCTCTGTCTCTCTCTGTCTCTCTCTGTCTCTCTCTCTCTTTCTCTCTCTCTGTCTGTCTTTCTCAGGAACCATTAACTACCTACAGATGCTCAGGGAGGGTTTGGGCCTCATGAGTCCCTCCCCTCTCCATGACAGGGTATTGGCAGACACAGTCTTATGCAGATCATGTGCAGGTAATTGAAGCTACTGTTATTTCAAGAGCGCAATGGCCATGTCATTTCTTGATTCTCAAGCTGCAGTTTGGAAAGTCATAGCCAGAGGGATTGTGTTCTCTCCTTTTCTGATTAATGACCCTTGAATAGAACATTTATTTTAGAACCATCTTTCTGTGGGTTCTTTTAAAGGGCATTCTCCCGGGATCCTTGGCACTGAGTAGCAATTCCTCAGTGAACATATCAGATAGCAAGTATAGTAGAACTAATGGTACCTTAATGGAACCTATTGCAATAGTTGCTTTACCCCAACTCTGCCTTGCTTGTCTTCTTCCCTGCATTCTCAGGTTATAGTGTTCCTGTCTGTAATTGACACATAACTCTATGATGTTCTTTGTGCTGGCGATTGAGACCACAGACAGCAATGAGGCTATGTTAGCGCCATATCCCTCTCTCTAATCTCTCCTGTGTGGTTGCAGCTCCAGACAATATTGTTGAGACCACCAGGAATTCTTCAGGCACTAGTCCTGGTCCCAGATCTGCTTTCAGGCTGAGGGTTATATCTTTAACTGAGTTGGAGAAAGGAACAAGGGCCTTTTGTTCTTCCTTGAATCACTCCTAGGGATTTAGGAAGTGAAGTAAGGAATTGTGACTATAGAGAAAAATGATCATTCCTGAAGTGGCACATATGTTTACAATTTGCTCTTTGAGATTGCCACCCCTCCAAGTAAGTTGAACTTCTCCTAAATGAAACGTCCTCCATCTAAAGCATACCAAGTGTCTCATTTGTTCCTGTCTGTGAGTGGGTGAAATCAGCAATGACATTGTTGATGCCAGGGCCCCAGCAGAGCTGGAAGGCACTCCTTTAATTTCAGGAGACATGTTTTGGAAAAGGGGGGCATGGAGCTACTTCCTAGCTCTCTTTCCTTATTCTGAGGTTTGGTTTCTTTAATTTCATTTCTGTAGTTCTGTGAGAAAACCTAAAAGAGAGTCAACTCTAAACTATGTTCAGCCTTTATATAAACTATGTTCAGTCTATTTATATGGTAGAGTAAATAAAGCTTTTAATTAATATAATCCATTTGGGAAACTGTAGGGCACTATGCAGTAACATTAAACTCAGGCATGCTTATAGCCCAGCAACTCTATTTCCAGTTTCTTCCCTGTAAAAAGGCATGCACGTGTGTACATGTGGATATGTATAAGGATACTCAAGCTATGTAGTTTTCACTAGTCCTAAATTGGAATGACCATAAATGTTCATTAGCAGTCAAAAATATGAACAATGGTAACCACATGTAATGAAATGCCACACAGCAATGGGAATGAAAGGCTACAGTGACATTCAACAATATAAGTGAACCTTCAAATATGGTATTGAACGAAAGAGGCTGGATATAATAAAAGCATATTTATACAAGTGTGTATATACATGTAAAGTTAGGAAATGACTCTAGCGTTTTTGGGTGCTTAGCTTCCTAAAATATGGCTGCTTTCCACCAGGTGTGATTTTGCGTCCTCCTGTACCAAGGAATATTTGTCAATATTTGGAGACAGTTTTGGTTGTTGTAATTGGAGAAGGACAAAAAATACTAGTGAAGATCAGGGGTATTGCTAACATGCTATAGGACACAGGGCTGCCCCACAACAAAGAATTATGAGTCCCCCAAAGTCAGTGGCACTGGATTTGAGGAACTATGGTGTAAAAAGAAAGCCAGAAAATGAAGTCAATCAAAAATAGGATAGTGTTGGGGCTGGAGAGATGGCTCAATGGTTAAGAACACTTGTTTCACAGCACCCACATGGCAAATTCCAACTGTCTGTAACTCCAGTTCCAGGTTATCATACACCTTCTTCTGGCCACCACAAGCACTGTACACACAGGTTGTATAAACATACATGCAGGCAAAACACCTATACATATAAACAAAAATACAAATCATAGAAAATAAGAGAATGTTTTCCACTTGAGGAAGAGGCTGTGGTTATGGAATCCAAGGGGCTGGGGATCTGGAGTTAGCAGTACTCCATTTTTTAACTTGGACGAAAGCTAGATGCAGAAATGTTCTGTAAAAATTAGTTAAGTTGCACCTCGTATGGTATCTGTTTTTCTGTTTCAAAATGATAAACTTCTTCAAAGGGCTGGGTTTTCAGAATAATAGTATGGAGGAGTACAAACATTGAATTTGGGGCAGGAATACCCTACTCAAGCATCAAGATCCCATAACCATTCCAGTAGCAGTGATGGAGCTAAGCACACTCAGGTATGTTCTTGGCTCCTTCAAAACTCCACAGTTTAATTTGCTTTCACGAATGTAATTAACATTTTCCAGAGTAGCGGTAATCAATTACCCTTGAGTTTTCACCAGTTATGGAAAATTGTAACTTAATGTATAGGCAGGCAGACTCCATTTTAGGTTGAATGTTCTGGGCCACAAGATTCAGTATTCACAGCACCATGATGTTTGGGGCCAGGAATGCACAAGCACTCTACTACTAACATGGCACACACATTTTGTCTCGGAGATGCTGCTGCTAGAGTAACTCAGAGATTATTTTTGAGTCTCCTCTGGGGAGAGTTATAAAAGAGAGAAATTTATTTTTAAATGGAAGTAGGCCTGGGGATATAGCTCTGGGGAAAAAAGTACTTGCCTACCATGCACGAAGCCCTGGGTTCCATTCTAGTGGCACAATAAAAGAAGAAAAGGGAGTATTAGCCTCACAGCCCTTAACTAATGAGTGAATTGAAGTTTGAGCCCAGCAGAAAAGTTTCTTGTTCCCTCTAGTCTTCCCCATTATCCTAAAGGATCAAATATGAATGTTGAAACCTTGTGCCAGTAATAAGACACAGTTCAGCTCACCCAGAGAGGTACCAGAACGTACAGACTAATGCACTGAATTTATGGAAGAAACAACTGCATTTGGAAATGTGAACAATGAGGGAAGATACTCACAAGTGGAGACTCAAGAGTAGACCTTGAAATGTACTTACATAGAAATAATTTGTGAATTTAAATTATTTTCAACTGCACAGACCTCTTAGTGCTATGCACAATCTTTAAGGTCCCTTTTTGTGACTTGAGCCTTAAGCACATGGGATGAGATTTAAATGAGCAGATGATTATTTTATTTCCTAGGGGACTAATCATTCATATTCTTAAATGCTTGCCCTACACCACAAAACCCTTCTACCACGGGGTGTGCGAGCCATCACACTTGAACATTTCATGGCAACTTAATAATAGTACTTTAGAAAGAAATATTGTAGAAGACAGAAGTCCTGTCTAAAAGGTAAGCACATAGATTGGGAAGCACAAATTTTTTTATTGCTACATTTTCAAGGTTATAATGCAAGCAAATTCAGGGACAACCCAGTTTTAAGAAGTGGCTTGCTCAAAAGTAATGATCAAAAGACTCTGGTGAAGGGATTTTATCAAGCAGAAACTCAACGCTTCTTGTTTATATGCATTGGTAATGTAGCATTCCAAAAAAAAAAAGTGCTTAATTGAAACTCTGAGCTTATATGACAAAAGAAAAATTCCTGAAGTCAGAGAGTTCATCCTGTTTGTTTGAAACAGGGCCTCACTGTGTGACCTCAAATTCATGGCAATCCTCCTGCCTCAGCCTCCCAAAAGCTGAGATTACAAGCATGAGCCATCATATCCTGCTTGAGAGTTCATCTGGGTAGAAAGCAGTGAAGCAAAAGTCCCTAAACCAGGCCTATCCCGATTAGTCCATCTCGTTTCTCATTTGTATCCACACATCCTCCGAAGTCTGTGGCAGTTGTGAGTCTCTGAATGGTGGAAGGTTGTAAAGGGAGCAGTAGTTCTCTACTTTCTTTGAAGACTTCTTTCTAAAGATTATTTTTCAGCCACAGATGAGAATGAAAGTAAAAGGAGAGGACTTAATGGGTCATTTTCCCAGTCCTGCCTGGACATGTTTGAGCAGGAAGGCCTCTAAACTGAATGGGTTGAGTCTGTCCCCCCCTTTATAGCAAAGGAGTAGGGGACTTGAGCAATCCAGACTGCAGGGAGAACAACAGATAAAGACTGAATGTCTTGCTCATAAGATAGACAACATTCTGGCTGCAGATTTCTGTTTGAGAAGAGGCTTGACTTTACATTTATTTTGTATGTTTTATGACAGTGTAAAGAACACAGAATAAAGATATAAGTGGCACCAGTTTGCAGAACTCTGTGGTGCAATGGCTGTTTACACACAAATATGCTCTAGTAACTGTCTTACAGATCAAAACAAAGACCGTCTTTATCACGCCAGAACACAAATTCCTCTGAGATTCCTTCCTAGTCTATTCCACTTTCTCCACCTCGATATAATTGCTATTCTGACTTCTGTCACCATGGATCACATCAGACTATTTCTGAGTAGTATTCTACTGTGTATATAGTGTGCAGATGATTTATTTGCACCAGTTTACAAATGTTGGGATTATTTGTGTGAAATATGCCTGAAAATACTATAAACACTATTGTATGTGTTGTGGTCATTTAAATTATTCCATACACACACACACACACACACACACACACACACACACACAAGTACAATTGTTGGATAAGAAGGTAGTCATGCAGCTTTGATATAACTACAGTTTTCCAGATAGTTGGACCATTGTGAGATTATCGAGTGACAGAGTCTCCAGGATTCCTGCATCTTTGTGCTCACACTTCCACTGTTTGTTATAAGTATGCTGCCAATTGCTTTCAAATAATTATATGTATGTTGGTGAACAGGCCTGTCCAGATGAATTCAACAGAGGCCACATCCTACTTTCCTCTCTTTGCCCCTGACATAGATGCGGCAGAAGGTGTTTCTACATAAGTCATCCCCAAATCCACTTTCCACATTACAGCTACCAATCTGGGGCCCGATTTGTTGGTTTCGTGGGTCTGGAGTCTCAGCTCTATTCCCCAAACCACCCTCACCTCCTGCCTTGTCTGCATTTCTCTCTGAGGAAACTTGGTGCCTTTTTTAAAAAAATGAGGTGTTTTAAAAGACAAGTTTCCATGGGGGGAATTTAAGAGCAGAAGCCAATTGTATGAGTTATTGTGCAGTTCCAGTGTGTGCTAAAAACGAGTTGATTTACCTGGCAGTGTTTGCCATTAGTGTTCCTCTTTCATTTCCAAATCTTTGTAGATCTGTTTTCTCTGTTGGTATCTAAGAATCAAAACAAAAGACAGCTCCTCGTGCGACGCTGCCCCTTATACTGCAGTGTATGCTCCGATCCAGTCGGAGTAGAAACTCACTTCTGTTCTAACAAATCCTCTTGGACTTGCTCTTCGGGCTTCCCTACACTGCCTGGCTAGTGCAAACTCCCTTAGCCTTTCTGGTCCAACCTCCAAGTCATCCTCCTAGCTTCAACAGGTCCCAGAGACAGTATTGCTTAGATTCTTCTCAGATGCTTGAGATCTCTGAGGGTCCCAGCATTTTGAGACTCAGATCAAGCCTTTCCAAAACCCTAAACTCCTTTGAGACCGATGGGAATCGCCTTCCAGCAACAGGCTCCCAGCTCTTTCAAAGTTAATCAAAATCTCTCTTGAAAACCTAAGCTCTTCTCTGCGCAGGTGTTGAAGCCCCAGCCTTAAATGTCAGGTCTAGGGGGCCGGGGGAGGAGCCAAGTGCTAGGGGGCGGGGCATTGGCCAGCCTGACACCTGTCTTGGGTGACCTCAGTGGCTGCAGCCTCCAACAGCTGGCAGTGGCCACTGCCTCAGCAGGGACCCGCCAGGAGCGGAAGGAATTAAACGCCCGCCCATCTCATCAGACTTGGCCGCTCCCTCCTCCTCCTCCTCGCCCTCCCCCTGCTCGCTGCCTCCTCCTCCCAGTCCCCACAGGCTCTGCCTCGGGACTTGGTGCCAGGGACTCTTGGAGCCAAGCTCGGGCTCAGAGCGCACAGAGCACAGCAGGGCTGACGCCCAGAGCTTGCTCTGAGATGGCAGTGAAGTAAGGGGACCTCTGAGAGACACTGCGACCCTAGGCTGAGCTGTAGAGCCTGCTGCTCCTCCAGGCGGAGACATGGGGGACCCGTCCTACAGCGAGAAGCCGCGCCTGCACTACGCGGTAAGTGAGTGTCCCGGCAGGCGCGGAGACGAAAGGGGGCGCCACTTGGCTGGCGAAGAACGGGACTGCCTGGAGGTGATGGGATCCGTGGCTCTCTAAGAGGTCTTTTGGCTGGGGAATCGGGTGTGTCAGGTATCTCACCCCGGAGAGCCACCTGCTCCAGAACTCAGCCATGCCCCCTCGAAACCCCTGAGTGAAGGAGTCCGTGCTCTCAGTATCCCTGTTTTCTTGACTTGAGTAGTGGTCACTACGGGGGCTGGACCCCATTGCTACCTTGATGCTTAGGGCTGAGATAGAGGACTTCTGGGGCTTGGCAAGCTTTTGGTCAGATATAATGGAAAGACTAGAATTGAGGTAGATAGAAATGAAGGCTACCGACTGATCTGGATGTGTGGCCAGCGGAGTTGCTGGAGAAATGTCGCAGGGAGCTTCGAGTTTATTCCTTGGAAGGAGTTTGTACATTTTCCGAGGAGTTTGCAAAGGGATAGAAGGTTGCCAACTATCTGCTTAATTCAAGGGGTTGCCAGGAAGTCCTCTTTTGGACCCTTCCTTACCTCATGGTGACCTCTCCTCTCTTTGTTGTTTTCAAAGACCCACAAATATTTATTGGGGATTTATTTTGTGCTGGACATTGTGCTAGACGCTGCAGGTACCCACTGAACATACGCAATATACAGAAAGCTCATGGAACTTGTGTCCTTTGAAGGTGTCAAGGTTTCATGTTAATGGCTAACCAAACAAGATTCTAGATTAAGCTTTTTTTTTTTTGAGAGAGAGAGAGAGGGAGAGGGAGAGGGAGAGGGAGAGGGAGAGGGAGAGGGAGAGAGAGAGAGAGAGAGAGAGAGAGAGAGAGAGAGAGAGAGAGAGAGAGAGAGAGAAGAAGAAGAAGAAGAAGAAGAAGAAGAAGAAGAAGAAGAAGAAGAAGAAGAAGAAGAAGAAGAAGAAGAAGGCAGCAAGAAGGGAGAAAAGAAAGATATTTGAGGAATGAGCACTACTTCTGAAGACTGTCAGGAGAGGGACAGGCAGCTGGCTTGGGACATTTTATTTTCAGCTTTGAAGATGTGTAGTTTTGGGATGAGACATCACTGTTGTTCTGTTGTCTGCTAGTTTACTCTGACATGCTTTTCACTGGTGAGATCGAGCATTCTGACTGCCAATTTGAAAAAAAAAAAAACTGGAGAGAAACAGACAAGACAAAGAGCTGACAGGAAAAAAAATCAATATTTATAGTAAGGCAAAAGCTGTCTGGAATTCACATTCTCCCAATCCCTCCCTACATGAAAACTGTATTTTTTATTTCCAGGGAGGATTTTATATGGGCCGGAGTGGTAGGCTCAGAGGTCCAGGAGCTGCCAGGGTTGGTTCTGGATCAGCCACTGGGGCAAATTGAGCACCTCTTGAATGTCACTTTCTTCCACTGGAAAGGTGAAGCTGTGAGCTAGGAAACTGTTAAGTTTCTTTCCTAGGCTGATGTTCAAGGAACAAGAAACAGCTCTTTCTCTGGTTTAGCCACAGTTGTTTTGTCTGGAAAAGTCAAGTGAGACTTGCACAGTTACTGACGCTTGTTCCTTTCTGCGTAGACACTGGTAGCTCGGGGACTGACCTTTTGAAGTGGTCTTAGGGGTAATCAGGTTTCTGCAACGGTTGCTGGTCTGTGCTGTTTGTGCTCTCTCATCAGCTGTCTTCGCCGTATTTTACAGATGCTGTGTCCTGGTGTCTTTTGGTTTGTGATTACAGGTCCTTTTGAGCCCCTCCTGAGAGAACAGGTGTGGGGGGGAGCTGAAAACTGGCTCCTTACCTCAAAACCTATGTGCCCATCTAATGAATGGTTATTACCTCCATGTACAAATATATCGATACAGCCCAAGAATTTTATATTGTTATTTTAATTTATCTCTCTCCTAAAATAATACATTCATGGTCAAGCTCATGGTGATGTATCCTTGTAAGCTCTGAATATTTGCTGGTAAACAGCTCTTTGTACTAGATTAGGCCATCATGCACATATATTTTGCATTAAGACTGGGAAAGGGAACATTTTAGAGAGATTTTCTGAATATTTCTATATATCCTTTATAATGATAAAGCAGTTGTGTTCAGCAGCATCAAAGGTGGGATTCAAAGTACAACCTGTTGCTTTTCACATTAGCAAGACCTTTCAGGGATTAAGGTTCAGTGCTGAACTCTGTCTACCTCAGTCATTTGGGTTTTTAATAATTCTGGGCTTGTTTTGTTCTTCAGCACAAATATTACACTTGCATAGCTCTATGTGGTTTGGCTGCACTATGGTCTTCCTGGAGAAGAATTCCCTTCTATGAGTCTTTAGTACTTTTTCACTTCCCTGAAATAAAACCCAGGGATAAATAGTTAATATTCTTCCTTCGGAGCTTTTTATTTCCTGTCCAAAGCAAGACTACATGTACTAAATAAGTGCTTACCATTTATTCACTCAAAAACCTTATGTGGAGTATCTATTGTGTGTTAGGTATTTGAACAATTTCCCAGACACAGGACACTTCATTCACCTCTTAAGATCCACTTTAAACATCACTGAGAAAAATGCATAAGTGATAAGAGCTCCAAACATTTATAGTATCAGTTACTTTTTCAAAGTATGGTACAACAATGCTTTTATTTATCTTCACATCAGACTGTATGATAGCAGCTTGTGTTCTTGTTTAAATGTTCTCTCCATGGTTTTCTCACATCCAGTTTATGGTCATCCCATCATTACAGCTGGATGTTGTCCTTCATACCTCTTGGTAACTTGATCAGATTTTGGGATATCTGCTCTGGCTCCAAATTGAAGCAAGCATAAGGTGTATCTGAAATGTATCCTATCTTCTCACAGAGATGGGAGAAGATGACCTGTGTTTTACAATTGCTAGGAAGGATGTAGTAAGCAGTTGACATGTTTGAGAAGAACTTAGGAAATCAAACCCACCAGACTTAGTTTGGATGGGGTATACAGGGAATAGAGTATAAGTAACAAGGCTGTAATGAATGAACCAATGGTTTTTGGCCACACTTCTGGAGAAACTCCAGGCTATCATAACATCATCAGACTTATTCAAATTTCAAAGTGATTGTAAATAATCTGGGTCAATTTCAGATTCAAATTCAACTGGTAGATTATGCAGAATTTTCCATCCTCTGGTTAAATAAATCAAAAGGAAGAGCAGGAAAGTTGAAGGTGGTACAGAAATAGTTGATGAAAGAACCAAGAACATTACCCAGAATTCTTCTGTGTCATTAATATGATTGAAACAGTTAAAGTAAATTATTACTCTTCCCATACCCTCTGTCACAATAAAGATCCAACAACAAAATATGAGGCTTTTAGTGATTTAATATGTTCATTCATATTGTCAAGTCACATGGCCAAATACCTCCTTAATTTGCCTAGTAGAGTCAAAATTCCAAATTTTAAATATCTAAGAAGTTCAATGCCATAACCTCTTGACTTTCCCAAGAAACTATTAGAAAAAAATTTAGATTTGAAAATTAGCACTATGACTTCATGGAGTTCCCTTTAAGTTTACTCTTCTCTTTTGAGCCCTCGACCTGTGCTCTCTTTGAGCTGGACAAAGAAAGGCAGATGAAATGCTCATTATAGTCAACACGAAAAGCCACTGGAATGAGAGTGTTCATTTCTGTTTTATTGGTAGATAGAAACTCTGTGAAGTGAGTAATGGGTGTATCTTGTCCCTGTCATCATACCAGTATCTAGCAAAGTGCTGGGAGCCTAGGAGGTGCTTGTTGAACATGTGTTGATGACTAGGCTGCATGAATCCAGTAAATGAGACCTAATTTTGATCGTTCTAAGCTGTTCACTCTCTCTCCCATTTTACTCAGCCGACTTCTTAACAGCTCTGTTGCTGACCTCACTTTCTGTTGGGTATGTTCGCCCTGCCATCTGTATTTCTGAGCACAACATTGTAATCAGATGTTGACTACACCCAGCTCCACTTAACCCTGTCCTAAGGAGCCCACCCAAAGGATTAAGCCCTTCACCTTGGAAGTGAGCTTTCTCTTCACACAGAATGGCAGAGGTCATAGTACAAAACTTTCCACATGGTACCTCCAGAAACACTCACTTTCCATAGACTTTGAAGTCATTAGTGTTGCTTCATGATTCAGTATTGTTGAATACAGGGTACTCTTTGGAAATTCTGAAGCTACTAAAAGCTGGGCACTGCTGCAGGGCTGTGCAGATAGGAATCACTTGTCATCCATAAGTGCTGCCAGTGGGGGCAGGTAAGAAATGGAACAGATATTACTGTTTGCTTTGCATCTGTCTCCTGATAAAAGTGAAAACCAAACCAAAACAAAAACAAAAAACAGCAAAACCGAAAACTTACAAATAAATGGGAGGTTATTGAATCCTCTTGACACCTCTATTCATTATAAATACCTTTCCTAACTTCCCATCCTCCCAGCTTGGTAATTTTTTTTTCTGTTTTACTCTTTCTTGAATGAAGCCTCTTTGGACTGGAAACACTACTGTTTAAAGAAGGCACACCTCCCATCCTTCAAACTATTCATTAAGCATCACTTACTGGATAATCAGATTCTCACTGGGTGCTGTATAGTAAAGATATCAGCCAATCATTTGGAAACATATACTACATGTTGCTTAATTTTATTTTGCATTTTTCTGGGTATGAACTTCTTCCACCATACCGTGATAACCCTACACTGGATGAATTTGATTTTCAACTTGGTTGTGAGAGTATGGTCCAATCATAAGCATTCTTTGCTGTATTCTTGGTTCCTCACCCTTTGATACTTTCTAGACTCTTCCATCTCAGAAAAGAGGTGGGGGCCATGTATTGAGAAGAACCCTTTAATAATAAAATGAAACAGTGATATTTAGTGCTTAAAGCACTTTGGTTTGTTCCTATTATATGTAGAATAGTATTCATCCTTGACCTTAGCTTTCTAAGCCCTCTTACATGATATTCTTTGCTTTTTGCTTCTTATAACCCTTCTCTAGGCTGGTCACACTATTTTCTGATCTATAAAATTGACCACTTCATCCCTGAGGAGCCTTTGTACCTGCCCTTTATGCTGAGAACAATCTTTGTACGGCACACTCTTCTGCAGCCTTCACATTATAGGGGAAAAAGTGTTGCTTTCTGGGATGGCTTTCTTCAAAGTGTTTCTGACCTCACTCAGTTACTATTGATCATACCTCATGAACTTCTGCTTTAATTGGGTTTGTTATCATATTTTATATTTAATGCTCAATTATCCAAACTGATGTGGAAGCTTGTTCAAGACAGGTATTCAACAATACATTTCCATCTATCTCCACTGCCTAGAGTAGTCAGTGGCACAAGTTAGATTCTGTTTTTACATAGCATATAACAGGAGTTTCCAAAGTTAACTCTTCATTGATTATTTGGTGGGTTAGAGGAAAAATGGACACTGTAAAGATGATGCTTTCATCTTTTTTACACAATTCCTACTAAATTAGCATCTCCAAGGACCAGACTAGAAATTAGTAACCTGAAAAACCTTTGTAGGTGATTCTGATATCAGCCATGTTTGGAAACATTTGATACTGGTACTTAGCTCACTCCTTAGTACTGAAGCAAGCAAGAATCCAAATCTGTTAAAAGCTAAGAATCAACAACAAAGCACCTCTAGATAGTACAATGTTATAATTCATGTGACTTCAAAAGAATAGAGTACAGATTTTCAGAGGTCCCTGGTATTAGAGGTTAGTGTTCATTTCAGACAAACCATTGAAGGATATTGGAGACATATAAATGCTTCTTTGTCTCCATATTATGGGCTGCCAATATGTCCCTCAGCTTTCATTTTTAATTTAAGTCAGTAGTTCTCTAAGAGGGGGCATTTGACAATGTCTCAAGGTAGTTTTCTGATAGTCATTACTGGCAGGAGTTGTGCCTGTCATCTTGTATGTAGAGACCTGAGGTGCAGGTATGCATCCCACAATATATAGCATGCCCAATGAGGAATTGCCTAGTTCTAAGTGTCAATTGTCCTGAGGACCCAAAGCCACAGCTGAGATGTTTTTAATATAGAAATCAAAATCTTTAATGTTTGGAGAACCATTTTGCATGACATACCTCGAAACATGTCATATACATTTCTCAGCCTTTTAAGAGATGGTATTGACAAAATACACTTGGGTAAATGTAGGGCACAATAATATAGCATATTTTAAGACACAATAATATAGCATATTTAAACTGCAAAGGACATTGCCATTATAGAAGTCTTGACACCTTGGGACTTTTGCTTCTTGATTCCTCAGTACCAATTCTACCAAATTCTGCGATTAAAAATGTTTCCTTCTTTATGCATTAACATCTCGGAGCCTTACCTGGTGTGCTCCCTCTGTTTGGACTTAGCAGGTGTGTCAGTTGCTCAAATCTGATAAATCTGTGTCTAAAACTTGAAGGTATAATTCTAAAAAGAGGATGTGAAGCATTCTCAGAAAACCTTCATGAGTGAACAACAGATTTTCAACAGTCTGACAGCAAGAAGTGAGGATGTGTTCTTTTGTTCCATTGGCTGGGGATGTGATATAGACTCTTTGCTATGAGCCAAGACACTGAAAGGAACAAAAGGAAGGGGGAAGGAGACTGTGCCTCTCAACTGTTCTTCCTCAATCTCATATGGACAAGCACATGCTAGCCTGCAGTTAGTGGTTTCTCTTTTCTGCCATTGACATGATTGTAGGGGCCTTTTCTAAACCTCTGGCCATCTCACTTAATGACAATTAGCATGACTTGTTTTCGAATGTAAACTCCAAAATGATAGCCAAGGAGCAAATAGAGTTACTAGCAACTTGCTAGATTTTGGAAAGTAGTCACCAGTTTTCCCAAACACACATCTTCTCTTTTAAACAAAAGGACAAAAGGAACAAGGGCTGTCATCACCACTTATATGGTACTGCTTTCTCTATGTAGATTGAGGCAGGTTACTTTGCTTTGAATATGTTATTTTAGGCTGGCACTCCACCCACTGAGTTACATCCATAACAATTGATGCAAACAAGGGATATGATGTAGTACCAGGAATTTGACCATAAGTTTAAATGTGATCATTGTTCACTTAAATATGGTTTTACTTCTACTTTCCTTAAAAGATGTTGTGACCCTTTTAAATGAAAGTCCATTAGGATTTCCTTTCCATCTTGACTGATATATTCTTAGTACTTTCTAATTAAAAAATTATAATAAAATGTGAGCTATTGGGATGTCAACTAGATTTCTGAAAAGAATTTTCAGAAGAATTTGGAGGAAAGTTGCTATGGGAACACAAACTTTTGAAGATTGACTTTAACAATATTTTTTTTAGATGGCCCCTTTATACAGCTGACCGAAGTATCTGGTAAAGAAATTGCCTAAGTCAGTATGAGTAATAAACGAACTGAAGGCACATTTTTGGCATGGAGAGTGGCCAGCTCTGTTCTCTGAGCAACCTTATGTTGGGTGGGTGATGCTGCATATAGGCACAGAGCCCTTGACAATACTGCAGATCCCTGTACCACTTTAGTTACAACCACAGAATAATAATAAAAAAAAAACTGTAGTAAAGGGATGGCATGCTGAATTTGTAGAATAATTTGAAATGGTAACACTCAGTGTTATTTCTGCATATATGCATATGACTTTCAGTTCTCTACCAGGTGTTATGATGTTGGTCTTGATGATCTAAACAAAGTGTAAAATGGTGGTCTGAACAAAACATCTTGACTTTTGTCTCAAAAGATAGGCCATTCTCTTACTTTAAGCTATTGAATCATAGAGGAAATCATAGTGTTAAGATACAAACAGAAAAGGCACTCAAAATGCTTAACTTGAGGAGTGAGCTATTTCTGACATGTTGACAGATGTAAGGGAAGCAATGAAGGGTGGCAAGGGACGCAGTGATCAGCTATGTGGAACTCTTGTCATGGAAAGAGCAATAGTATGACAACCCAATGACCCTCAGCATTGACTGGAAGGGATACTAGCAATGTGTCCAGAGGGCAAAATCTGGAGATGCAAAAGTAGACTGCAACAATCCATCCCCTGGCATCTTGTTTTTTTATTTTCCCATCTCCTTCTTGAACCAAGCCCAGACATTCTAGTGAGGCAAGTGTGGTAAGGCAGAGCCCAGCACACAGAAGGGCAGACAGACACTTTGTTTCCTTTCATTGTGTGTGTGGAGGGGAGGATGTTGACAAATATACAGTACTAACCTGAGTGGAGGATACCACCAAACAGTACCAACCTCAGCGTATGCAGTCTTGGGGTTTGCTTATTAATGAAAGATCCTATATTCCTTTAGAGGGCTTCCAAATTGCTTAAAGTGATTAATTAGCATATTTAAACTCTTCATGTATTATGTAAACTCCACCCATGTGTACTATATATTCCAGTAAGGATATTCATATTATGTATTCATTAAAGGATCTAATCTTCACTTACATTATGTCATTATATTTATATGTGTATATATAATTATATATGTATCTTAGAAGAACGCTGTTGAGTGCTCTGATCAAAATTTATTACTATAAATGAAAACTACAATGGATACTATTCCCTCTAAGCTCATGAGAATAGTCTAATGTATTTCATTTCCTAAACAATGACAAACAAAGAATTAATTTAGCTTTTTCTGATTGATAAGTATAGTTTCAGCTTTTAGTACAAAAGTATTGTTATTTATTTCTTCTGGTTAAGAACTGGTTGCAGCCAAACACTGCAATTGAATATCCTTGTAACTCAGCTAATTTGGCAAAGAGAAAAATTACCATTTCAAAGATCTTTCAGCCCATTCTTATGAGCTAGCTCTTCACTGGTGATTATTTCCTTTACTGTGCAAGACTTTTTTCTTTTGCCAACTATGTATCAGACAGGGTACTGATATTCAGGTTATATGAAGACTGTAAAATTAACCACCAAATCATTCAATCAGTAATTTGGCGAATGAGCTTAATAGTTCTCAGAAGAAGAAAAAAATACAAATGACCAATAAATGCTCAAAAAGGAGAGGAGGGGGGTCAATATCCTTAGCTATCAGGGAAACGAAAATTAAAATTTCTTTGAAATTCTATCTTACCACATTCAGAATGGCTATCATCAGAACAACAAACAACAGAGAGAACAAATGCCAACAAATGTTGGTGAGCATGTGAGGAAAGAGCAACCCTTATGCACTGCAGGTGGGAAAACAAACTGGCGCAGCCACTGTGGAAATCTGTATGGAGCTTTCTTTAAAACAACAAGCTACTATATGACCCGGCTATACTACTTCTAGGAATAAACCAAAGGAGTTTAAGACGACGTATCAAGGAGACACTTGCACATCTTTGTTTATTGTTGCACTATTCACAATAGCCAGAAAGTGGATTCAGCATATTGTCCAGAAGTTGAAAAATGGATAAAGAAAATTAGATACACATACACAGTGGAATTTTATGCAGTCACAAAAAGCAAAATAATAACATTTGCAGGAAAATGTCTATATAAGTATGTGTCAGCCCAACTTAGAACAAAAATAGTTTAAAACATAAGTACATCTATTTTCAAGATGTCTATTTTATTTCTAATTGTTTCTTTGAAGACAATATGCACAAAACATTGGAAAATATTAAAGGACAGAGGCCAAAACCATGAACCATATCATGACTCTGCATACTTGGCCACTTGTAGCATATGCCTGATGCATTACTGTCAAAGGATTAATCAATGATTTAAAGTTCTTGATCTTTTAGAAATATTCAGTTTGACAGTAGTAATAATAATAGGCAATATTTGTTGAGTACTTTTCATGAAGACATGAATAGCCTACACAAATCATTTCACTTAATCCTTAAAAAAGATGCTTCTATAATCTAGCTATTTTCTCCATCTTTCCCACACTGGGAATGTCCTTGACCGCATTGATCATTGATCAGAAACACTAGGAGAAAATTAGGTAAACTGATAAAGAGATCAGAAGGATTTTGGTGTTCTGTTAACAACACACACACACCACCACCACCACCACCACCATCACCACCACCACCATCACCACCACCACCACCACCACCACCAATGAACACCCTGCTTTATATTTTTAGTTGATTGTTATGATTTTATAATTCTCACTAGTAAAGTTATTTTGATTGAAACATCACAGAATTTAACCCTGCTTGAATGCTTCTCTTGTATTCTTTACATGACTCTTCTAATGGAGCATTCATTTCATGAATGACACCACATGGTTGAACCCTTAGCCACCTGGAAAAGGTACACGTGAGCTGGCAGTCTTCATCAAAGTTTTCCGAAAGTATTTATGAACAAGGATAAACACAAGCCCCTCATGTATTTGCAGTGACTCTGGGCAGAACAGTGGTTATGTAAACCCTGGCATTCATGGCACACATGCATTCTTACTCATTTTAAAGGGAGTGGCAATTCATAGACCTCTCTTGGGGAAAGATTGACCTTTATCAAGATCAACTGGTTTAAAAACCCTATAATTGCTGTTTTTTTCTTTCAGGGTGGCTGCAGAGTAAAGTCTTATCATTAAGACACAGCTATAAAGACTTCCTGCATTTATTTGGTTCCCAACATTTAGAAAAAAGGTGTCACAAGTGCTGACACTGTCCCAGTCTGCAAACATAAGGACACTTTTACTGGAGACTTCAGTTAGGGATGTTTCATTATATGATTGTGCTTTGATATATATTGGAAAGGGAGACTATTTTTACAACTTAGACATATGGAACCAAGCCTCCTCCTTTCAGTAAGGTAGGCAGCTACCACTACATTGCTAGAACTCTTTTATCATCATTCATTACAAACATTTGTAAAAGAACCTAGGCTCTTCTAGGGAGTCTAAGGACAGCTTTGATTTGAAGAACTGTGGGATCTTCTAGGACAGTGGTTCTCAACATTCTTAATGCTGTGGCCCTTTAATTCAGTTCCTCATGTTGTGGTGCCCCCCAACTGTGGTGATATATTGTATACCCTAATAAAATTTGCCTGAAGATCAGAGAACAGAACAAGCCACTAGATTAAACATAGAAGCCAGGCAGTGGTGGCACACACCTTTAATCCTAGCACTCGGGAGGCAGAGATCCGTTTGGATCTCTGTGAGTTCAAAGCCACCCTGGACTACATGACATTGATTCAGTCTAGGAGAGAAACAGAGCCAGGCAGTGGTGGCACACATCTTTAATTCCAGCACTTGTGATCTCATGCCTTTGCTTGGGAAGCACAAATGCCTTTAGTCCCAGGAAGTTATGGCTGGGCAGAGAAAGGTATATAAGGCCTGAGGAGGCAGGAACTAAATAAAGGCTTTTCAGCAGAAGTATGCTTTTCAGCTAGAGGCTTTTTCAGCTGAAGCCATTTCAGCTGAGGAAGCTCATTTGGCTACAGGCCTATGGGCTGAGGACTTTTCAGGCTGAGAGTCCTAGAGGTAGGATGAGGCAGTGGTTTGTTCCTTTGTCTCTCTAACATTTACCCCAATATCTGGCTCCAGGTTTTTTATTATAAGACCTTTAGAAATTTGAGCTACACCCAACAATAAAATTGTTTTTGTTGCTACTTCATAACTGTAATTTTGCTATTATTGTGAATCATAATGTAAACATCTGTGTTTTCCAAGGGTCTTTGGTGACCCCTGTGCATGGGTCACTCAACCTCAAAGGGATTGTGACCCAAAGGCTGGGAATCACTGTTCTAGGTGGTCTCTGTACTATAAGATGCACTTTTCTATGTAATGCAGCATCATTATAAAGTATTGGAACATAGAACTAATGCTTACTTTATAGTTGTGTTTGTATCAGTCAGCTATTGTCAAGTTAATGCCATGTGACAGACTACTCTGGCATTTAGTGGCATAAAACAGACATCACCTATCTTCTTGGATCAGTAGGTCAGTTGTGCTGGCTTACCTAGGTAGAACTCAGCTGTTTAACTGGAGGTCCAGAAGTCAGTCCCAGAAAGTGTGGCTCTTTTGACAGTTCTGCTCCATGTGTATTTATTCTGGAGTTCAGGCTCATAGGATAATGTCTACCTAGGAAAGCACATAGAGTTAGGAGCACAAGAAAGCAAATAGAATCAACCAAGTACAGGTATCTAGAACATTGCTGTCTCCTCTTACCTGCCACTGGCCAGAGCAAATCACATTTACGAGACTACTGTAGTAGGTAGGGAAATGCTTTCCTTTCGAGATGGGGCTACAGAAAAAAGGTGAGTGGAGGAAGAAGTTAAGAAATGCAGGAATGCACTCATCACACACACACACACACACACACACACACACACACACACACACACAGTTTTTAATCAAATTGTTGAGAGCACTAATGTTTTTAAGAATATAGAAATCTAGCCGGGTGGTGGTGGCACACGCCTCTAATCCCAGCACTAGGGAGGCAGAGGCAGGCAGATCTCCATGAGTTCCAGGAAAGGCTCCAAAGCTAAACAGAGAAACCCTGTCTCAAAAGAAAACAAACAAACAAACAAAGAATATAGAAATCTATCCCATTTTTTTTCCAGCTCGGTCAGTGAAGTCGTTCTGTAGTGAAAAATCTATATATTTCATCATTACCTAATTATACAACAGAGGTAGAATTTGGGTTTCCTTACGCTAATGTCAATTACCCCATGCCCACAGTAATAGGATAATAATACATTTTTGAAAATATTATAGAGATGATGTTCATGTTTAAGCAGAATTGCCACAGTCTTCCCTGGTCTCTTTGTCTTTAGCAGCTCTAGTTCCTCAAACTAGCAAAAGGGAGGCATTCATAATTTTTTTAAAGACTTCAAAAAACCAATCTATCTATCTATCTATCTATCTGTCTGTCTGTCTGTCTGTCTATCTATCACCTATCTATTTATCTATCATCTATCTATCTGTCTGTCTGCCTATTATCTATCTATCTGTTTGTCTGCCTATTATCTATCTATCTGCCTATCTATCTATCATCTACCATCTATCTATTCATCTATCCTATACTTTTTCTATGATCTATGAAATGAGAACTCAGTCTGTAGCCTACACTGTACTGGAATTCACTGTTTTAGGCTGCTCTCAAACTCATGAAAATCCTGTTCCCCTGCCTCTTCAGTACTGTAATTACAGATGTGCACTAGCACAGCTGGCTCAGTGTTTCTTCTTTTTTATACATAGATTTATTTTTATTTTATGTGTATTTGTGTTTTCCTTGCATGCATGTCTGTGTAGCATGTGCATAGTGCCTGTGGAGGCCAGGAGAGGATGTCAGATCCCCTGGAACTGGAGTTAGAGGCTATTATTATTATTATTACTATTATTATTATTATATTTTACATATGAAATATTCTACTCATTTTACATATCAACCACAGATTCCCCTGTCCTCCCTTCTCCGCCCCCCAGCCTTCCCCCCCAATTCACCCCCCATTCCCACCTCCTCCAAGGCAAGGTCTCCCCTGGGGAATCAGCCCAGCCTGGTAGATTCAGTTAAGGCAGGTCCAGTCCCCTCCTCCCTGCACCAAGGCTGAGCAAAGTGTCTCAGCATCAGCCCTAGGTTCTAAAAAGTCAGCTTATGCACCAAGGACAGGTCCCAGTCCCACTGCCTGGGGGCCTCCTAAACAGTTCAAGCTCATCAACTGTCTCACTTATCCAGAGGGCCTGGTCCAGTTCCATGGGGGATCCTCAGCTATTGGTTCACAGTTCATGTGTTTCCACTAGTTTGGCTATTTGTCCCTGTGCTTTTTCCAATCATGGTCTCGATATCTCTTGCTCATATAATCCCTCCTCTCTCTTGTCGATTGGACTCCTGGAGCTCCACCTGGGATTTGGCCTTGGATCTCTGCATATGCTTCCTCCAGTCACTGGATGAGAGTTATATCATGACAGTTAGGGTGTTCCGCCATTCGATCACCAGCGTAGGTCAGTTCAAGCACTCTCTTGACCATTGCCAGTAGTCTACAGTAGAGGTATCTTTGTGGATTTCTGGAGACCTCTCTAGCACATTGCTTCCTCCTATTCCCATGGGGTCTTCATTTATCATGGTGTCTCTTTCCTTGTTCTCCCATTCTATTCCTGATCCAGTGGGACCTCCTGCTCCCCTAAGCTTGCTTTCCCCCAAACCTTGCCCTCCATTACCCCACTCCATCCCTAGTTTGCTCATGTAGATCTCATCCATTTTTCTGTCGCTGGGCTGTCCTTGTGTCTTTCTTAGAGTCCTCTTTACTAGGTAGCCTCCCTGGAGTTGTGAGTTGCAGTCTGGTTATCCTTTGCTTTACATCTAATATTCACTTATGAGTGTGTACATACTATGTTTGTCTTTCTGAGTCTGGGTTTCCTCACTCAGGATGATATTTTCTAGTTCCATCCATTTGCCTGCAAACCTCATGATGTCGTTTTTCTCTGCTGAGTAGTACTCCATTGTGTGTATGTACCACATTTTATTTATCCATTCTTCAGTAGAAGGGCATTTGGGTTGTTTCCAGGTTCTGGCTATTACAAATAATGCTGCTATGAACATAGTTGAGCATGTGTCCTTGTGGTATGATTGAGCATTCCTTGGGTATATGCCCAAGAGTGGTATAGCTGGATCTTCAGGGAGATTGATTCTCAATTTTCTAAGAAAGTGCCATACTGATTTCCAAAGTGGCTGTACAAGTTTGCATTCCCACCAACAGTGTAGGAGTGTTCCCCTTGCTCCACAACCTCTCCAACATAAACTGTCTTCAGTGGTTTTGATCTTAGCCATTCTGAGGAGTGTAAGGAGGTATCTCAGAGTCATTTTGATTCACATTTCCCTGATGAATAAGGATGTTGAGCAATTCCTTAAATGTCTTTCAGCCATTTGAGATTCTTCTGTTGAAAATTCTCTGTTTAGCTGTATAGTCCATTTTTAAATTGGACTGTTGGGTATTTTGATGTCTAATTTCTTGAGTTCTGTATATATTCTGATATCAGTCCTCTGTCAGATGTGGGGTTGGTGAAGATCTTTTCCCATTCTGTAGGCTGTCATTTTGTCTTATTGACCGTGTCCTTTGCTCTACAAAAGCTTCTCAGTTTCAAGAGGTCCCATTTATTAATTGTTTCTCTCAGTGTCTGTGCTACTGGTGTTATATTTAGGAAGTGATCTCTGGTACCAATGTATTCAAGACTGGGTGCTGGAAATTGATCCTGGGTCCTCCAGAAGAACTCCTTTTTATTATAAATTTTTAATTTATTCTTTGTGTCTTTCACATCATGCATCTCCATCTCATTCATTTCCCTGTCCCTTTGTATCCAGAAGAGCTCTTCAGCACTGAGCAATCTCTCCAGCACCTCAAAGTTTATTCTTAGTTGTCAAAAATGTTTGTGCTTATAATATGGAATATGTTTTTAGGCATGTATGCATTCTGGAATGCGTAAATGAAGGTAACTAACAGAGTTATAACCTCCTACACTTGTCTTGTGGTAGGAGCATTGCATCTTATCTGTTAGCAGTTTTCAAATATAGAATAGTTTTCTTAGTCACTTAGTACTAACAATAAAAATTAAACTCTCCTCTTGTTTAACTGAAAATTTGTGTCCTTTGACCAACAACTCCCTGAAGATTTTTATATTTACTTCTATTTATTAGTGTCGCTTAACAGTTTTTATAACCTTGGTGCCTATTTTAAAACCTAGAAGCAATTACAAATGAGGTGATTTACAGTTGGAAAAATATTATTTTTAAATCATTAATTTATTATCCACCTTGACATGTAAATAAACAAGGTGAATTAAAAATAAAATAGGTACATAAAATCTCTTGTCTTTGAAGTTTAAAAAATATTGCCTTGTTTTTCTTCGTTATATCAACTTAATTTCATAGCTGCCATTTCATGCTTTTTCTTCTAGTTTGTTCTATCAAATATCTGATACTGCAGCATTAGTTATTAAATCAAGAATCAGCAAACTGTGGTCCATGGGACAGTCTAGACCACTGCCTCCTTCATATATGTATTGAGAACTATGAATAACTTTTACATTTTTATTTATTTACCCTTTTGTATGTATGTGTGTTTTGCCTGCATGTATATCTGTGCACCATGTTTGTGCCTGGTGCTCAAGAAAGTAAAAAGATTGTGACAGATCCCCTGGAACTAGAGTTACAGACAGTTCTGAGCTTACATGTGGGTGCTGGGAATTCAACCTGGGTCCTCTATGGGAGCAGCCAGTGCTCTTCACCATTGAGTCATCTCTCCAGCCCAAGTTTTACATTGTTAGTTGGTTGAAAAAAAATCGTGATGTTTCAGGTCATGCAAAAATTATGTAGAATTGTATTTTGGGTACATAGAGTTTTATTAAAACATATTCACATCCATTCAGTTATCTGTGGATACAATAGCAAAATCAAATATTTGCAAAAGATGGTACAGCTTTGCTGTCTAGCTCTTTACTGCAAAAGTTTATTTCTAATCTAAAATGTTGTCTCAAACTACCATAGACTGTAGACAGGTCTAGTGTTACGTAAGTACAAGGTACAAAATAAGACAAACTCTCACGTAAATGTAATGCATATATGTATACAGGTTGGAGTGTGTGAAGCTGATCTCCTTTTCCCAATTCCTACATCACTGGAAAATTCTTTAGATTTAAGATATAAATAGTAATTTTAAAAACTGAAATCAAGGCCTGCCATGGTAGCACACACATTTAATCTCAGCACTCAGGAGATTGAGGCAGGCAAATCTCTATGAGTTTCAAGGCCAGCCTGATCTACAGAGAGTTCAAGGCCAGTCAGGGCTACACAGTGAGCCTTTGTCTCAAGAAAAACATAGAAAACCCCTTACCTTTGGGGACTAGGCAGATGATTCAGTGGTTAAGAGTGCATCTGCTCTCCCAGAGGACATAAATCTAGATTTTGGTGCCCAAGTTGGCTCACAACTCCCTGTCAATATAGATCCAGGGGCTCCAATGCCCTCTTCTGGCCCCTATGTACACTGGAATGATGTGCAAACACCCACACAGAAACACACATATACACTTAATTAAAAATAAAAACTGTAAAAGATACGTTATAACATTAAAAACATATAAAACTTTATAAATCTTTAGATACTTCAAAATACAACTTTTTTGGACCGAAATCCTACAGACACAGTGTTTTATAAATACTGTACTTGAATTATGTACATTATAGCTATATTGTTGGTTTATAATACTGTATACCAAAGACTCCTTAAATAGTGATGTTTCTCGAAATTTAAATCAGATTTGATTAATGAAGAAACTGACTAACAGGTAAATGTGTTTGCTGAACTTGTGATACTTTCCCTACCCTTTTAGGATAACATCTATTACATTAAGTATTGCCATGTTAAAAAAAAAAAAAAGTACAACTTCACAGAAAAAAAATTGATGTTAAAAATAAATGGGAGAATGGGGAATTTTTCATAGCTTACTAGGTAAATATTATAGGCAGAATAATGTTTTAAGGGTTGCTGTTTTCATCTTGTCAAAGAGGACTATTAAAGTGTGAAAGCTGTCATTCTTTTATTGATTTAGAATACTGGGTCTTCTTGTTTATACATTTCAGGTTTAACATCACTGTAGCCAGAGCTCCTGTAAAGGAGAGATTCTAAAAAGCTTCTAAAGGCTCACTATAAACACACAACTGTTCTGTGATTTCAACTCTGCATAGTTAGCTTACAGAGCAACTTTGTCACAGAGCTGGATGTGTGTGTAAGTGAGCTTGTGGTCTTGCCAGTGCAGCCGTGTTTTGCCAAGGGATGTGGCCTGGTCTTCCACTCTCTGATGTTTCTTTTGGCTGACTTTTTCACATTCCTGTGACCCTTTGAATGGAGACGTCTTAACAGCTTTTGCTCTACAAAATGGCCTCCTGCTATCATTTCCTGCAGGTCTTGCCTTAGATCTCTGCAGCTTCCTGAGTAAAAGTCACCTTGGTGTCTTTCTTCTAAGAGGATTTCCATAGGCTCACAGTCTTAGCTCCCCTAAGAGTTTGAGCATAATGACCACGAGTCTTACCATTGGGCTGTACTGGAGTCTGAGCTTGGAATTCTCTTTGATTCCAAAGTAAGGGGCTAGGTGGGGTGGGAACAGGGAACTAGAAAAATGTCCCTGAGGGCGGGGATCAAATGACCCTAGAGGAGGAAATTCCAGTTGAAAATAGAAACCAGGTCAGCACCCTTGTGAGAACCATAGCATGCTCCACTTAGAAACTGGCAACCTGTGGCTTGTGAAGGCAGCTGTCAGAAGTCTGTGGATTGGTCTAGATAGGGGATTTGGTTTTAGGAAAGTAATTGGGTGGTGCAAACTCGAACTGAAATATACTTATCTCCTTTCACAGTTGTGTTGTGTTGCACAGGAATGTGGAAATGACTCAGTTTTGTGTCATGTCATGCTGATCAGTGGTTAGTTCTTTGTTATAGAAAGACAATTCAAAAGCAGTATTTTCTTTTCTTGAGAAATATGATGTTTGTTGAGGGGAGGGAGGGAGGTAGAGAGAGAGAAGGAGAGAGAGAGAGAGAGAGAGAGAGAGAGAGAGAGAGAGAGAGAGAGAGAGAACATGGAATGGTGAATAACTTCCAATATACCTTCACAAGAGTTTTCTCCACAGATTGTTAAGGGGCAAAACAGCTATTTTGTGGAAGCTACATATTATCCCCTCATTAATTCAATGAAAATATCTCAATTAATTGCTGTTCCTTAAAAATAGCAGCTTTTAATATCTATCTATTCATAAAATTGTTGAAAATGTGCATTAGTATGAGGTTGCTAAGAAGGCTTTTTGACTAGTGAGACACAATTCCAGAGTACCTTTAAAGAGTGTTTGCTGTCTAGGAAATTTTCTAGGGCCCTTGAAAAGCTGTGGAACAGAATGCCATGTGAGAATTTTCCTTTGTTCAATTGTAGCCTGTGGTACAAATTTTAGGGATAGTAAATCTACTGAGAAGTTTTGATGCACAAAGAAAAGAAGGAATAAGCACTCTAATGGATTTTGGTTTTGTGGGGAGTGGTCAGTTATATCAATTGACAAAGTTTAGTGTGCTTTTGCCTTCCTCAAAGTAACTCCATATTATTAGTACCCATTCTCCATTCATCTCCATGACAACTAGCACTTCAGGCCATTGAAAGCTAATAATTTACTTTTTGCCTCTCAACTGCTTAATATGGAATTTTTGTATAAATGGGCCAATATAATATATGATCCTTTCCTATTGACTCCTTTCACTTAACATGCTTTCAAGGTATATACGTGTTGGAACATGTTATCAGAAAGTAATTCCTTTTCATATCCAGGTAATTTTCTATTTAATAACTGTGTGTGTGTATGTATGCGTGTATGTGTCTATAGTCATCAAATATACACACATATACATCACACACACCACACACTGTGTGTGTATGTATGTGTGTGTGTGTGTGTGTGTGTGTGGTGCGTGTGTGTGTGTGTGTGTGTGTGTGTGTGTGTGTGTGTGTGTGTGTGTATAGCTGGCCTTGAACTCATTATGTAGGTGATGATGACCTTGAAATTCTGATTGTCCAGCTTCCGTGACCTGAGTGTTAGGATTACAGGTGTGTGCCATCCTACCTGGTTTTATGTGGCACTGAGGATGGAACTCAGTGCTTAAGTGCATGCTAGGGAAGCACTCTACAGACTGAGTCATATCCTTAACCCTAATCTTCCACTTTATAGACATATTTTGTTTATTCTCTCATCAGATAACAGACTTTTGGCTTGCTTCCACTTTCTTTCTTGCTGCTATGAATGTTATGTGTTTTGTGTAGATGCATGTTTTCATTTTCATTTCTCAGGAATATCCCTAGGAGTAGACTTTCTGGGTCATCATGGGGACTTCATTCACTCATTTGAGGAGCTGCCAGACTGTTTTCTGAAACTGACTACATAATTTTACACATCCTCAACATGTCCAGTTTCTTCACATTCTCATCAACAGGTGCCGACTCTTTGTCTTGTTGATCCTAGCCATCCTAGTTGTTTGTTTGTGGACAACTTTTTTTTTTGTCTCATCTTGTTTTCTCTCTGGAGGCAAAGACACATTAGAAGGAGATCATATGCTTTACAGCCCTATTTCTTGTGTTGCTCTTTTTAAAAATTGTTAAACTAACCATGTACTTAAAAACAGAATCTTCATCTTAAAAATAGATCACTGGAGTTTGCACATGTTCTAGCACTATCTATTTCACAAAGTAAATGGCACACTCTTCCTTTCCTCCTGTTCAAATACGGGAACATGTATCCCTGAACATGGATTCCCTGTGTACCTTCATACCACTTATGGGATAGTGGCAAAGGCCCCTAGGTCAAGAGTTCTGTTCCAGTGCTTAGCAGAAATATTCTGTGAGGTCAGAGGGCATGTGGACACAGGCTCTGACTTGTGCTCCTGAGTTAACACTTGGCATAGCCACAGAATCACGGGATACATCCTGAGGCAACTCCACCCCCTTCCCTGCAGAGCCATAGTAACTTCAACTTTAATGGTCCTTATTGTATCTGTTATACTTAGAAAAGTAATGTCTCTGCCTAACCTAAGAGACAGTAGATGGGTGAAGACAAGGAATGCTCTCTAGGAAGAAATTTGGGAGAAGAACAACCAAAGAGCCAAAAGGCAGAGAATATGGAAGAAAGTAAGTAGAAAAAGTAGCAGATTGAGTGAAGGAGTAGGTATCCTGAGAGGCCTTTGGCGAGATGGGTTGGGGTGGGTAAGAAGAATGATAGTCTTGGATGGCTCACAGGATGAAGATTGAGATCTAGGAACAAGGGAAAATATGAAATATCTAAGTGGTGTGAAGTATGGTGTGTGTGTGTGTGTGTGTATGTGTGTGTTGATCAATTTTCTCATATTATTAAAAGACAATGAAATTGAAGACACTCAGTAATGGGATGTCTTTATATTGCTAGGATATCCATACTATCTCCAACTTTGGTTATCTTCTCAACCGTGATCAGAAAATTAATGGAGACATATTGTGAAATGCTACTTCCTGTAAACCTGCTTGCCTTTGCTCTTAGCTGCCTCTGCTTACTGAACAGCAATTTTGACATCTGCCAGTTAATTAGCTAAAAGAGGATCCTATTTTCAATTTGACCAACAGCATCCCTGCTGACCAAATTCTGTCATCATATCTCTTTATAGAACTCTGTCAGTTGGAGACTATTGGATTACTTTTGAGCCATCCCAGGGACAGTTATCCAACATATCCAACACTTGCAATGGTTTTATAATAAATACCAAGGTGGAGTTTTATGTTTAAGGAGTCTCCATTGCTGCTCACCATAACAGAAGGTGACCATGGTTGTGGAAAGGACTTTGTCACTTCTTTGTTTCCTTTCTCTGTTACAGAAAAACAAACTTTCACCATGAACAGTAATAAAAGAGACCCCTGCAAAACTATGAAGAGAATGGTAGATATTTTCCCTGAAAATTACACAATTCTTGCCTGTTTACAACAATACTTGTCACATACCATGTATTGGGAACCTGGTTGCCATTTTTATTAAAACATCCTGTTCTCCCTGATTCCAGCTACCAACAAATATGCACACATCATTTTCTGCTTAATAGGCTGCCATGATACTTTCTTAATTTTTGACTCAGAAGCCAGTGATAAGACCTTTGACCAATGAACTTGTAGCTTATAATTCTATTTCCGGTGTTTTTTTTTTTTTTGAAGATAATTCTATCATATTTTAGGTAAGTGACTGATAGCTCACAAAGTCCACTCACAATATTAAAACTATTCAGAAGTCCCTTAAGGTGTTCATTGTGTTCATTGCGCTAGCAGAACAGAAGTATTCAGCTATAAAATGTCATTCCTAGATCTGGTTCCTTCACTACTCTGTTGAATTCTGCAATAACTCCTCCCCATTGGCCCCCAGATGACCAATAAGCTCTTAAAAACATAAAGCTCACCAACAGGGCATGTAAACATGCAGAAAATCAAATTATTATTCATTAGGGAAATGTAAATGAAAATCACAGGAAATACTAGTTTGTAACCACTAGACTGCCAACAATGAAAAATATAATAAAAATTATTAGCTAGGATGTGAAGAAATTAGAACCCTCATAAACTGCTGGTGGGAATTTGAAATGATGTAGCCAGTTTGGAAAATAGTCTGTCAGTTTCATAATAGCTTAACATGGAATTACTATATGAGCTCATAGTACTACTCCTAAGGACATAAGAGAAAAATGTGTATGAATATATATGCATCACTCCTAATGGTAAAAATTAAAAACAACCTAAGTCTCCATCAACTGATGAATAAAGTGTGGTCTAATCCTAAAAGGGAACATTATTCATTGATAAAATAATTGAAGTACTGGTATATTCTACAACATGGATAAGCCTTGAAAATAGTATACTAAGTGAAAGAAGTGAGTTTATATCATATGAAAAGACACATGATATAAAATTCTGTTTTTATAGTGTGTCCAGAGTAGACAAATCTGATACAGAAGGTAGACTGGTGCTTCCTCAAGACTGAGGCTAGGGCTGAAGTGGGAGAAAATAAAGAATAACTGTTAATGAATGGATATAGAGTTTCTTCTCGAGTTGAAAAATATATTCTGAAATTGGTTGTGGTGAGAGTTGAATATATAAGCAGCCAGTGAACTGACACCTGAAATGTGTAAGTTTTATAGTAGGTGAATTATATATCAATAAACGAGTTGTAAAATATAAATTCAAACAATGATAGAGTTAAATGGTCTCTTTTATATAAGGTAATAATCTGGCTATGCACATTTACTTATGAAACAAAAGCTCCCCTGTTATCTTGTTATGTGATGCTTTACCATATATGTACCTAAGAAAATTTTCAGTTTACTTACAATATGGATTTGACAGCCAGTTTATTTTATGTCCTGGGAAACCAAAACAAAATGAGCAATGGTTGTTTAAGTGAGTATAGTCTAGCCTTTTGCTGGAGTCTGGGATATATTTTAATGTCCCCAAACCCACATATCCCACACATTAATCAGGGCCAGTATGCTAGGAACAGCCACAACTGCTAACCACAGGAAGCAAGGATGCATTTTGCATGGGCATTTGTAAGCAAGTGTACCATGATCTATTTAACTAGCTAGTAGTCATAGTGGCTGCTGTGGTGATGGTGGCTGCTGTGGTGATTTTAGTCCTAGTACTGGTGGTTGTGTGGTATGGATCTGTCTCTCCCTCTCCCTCTCCCTCTCTCCCTCTCCCTCCTCTCCTTCTCTCTGTCTCTGTCTCTGTTTCTCTCTCTCTCTCTCTCTGTATGTGTGTGTGTGTGCGTGTGTGAGTGTGTGTGTGTGTGCGCGTGCGCGCGCGCGTGTGTGTGTGTGTGTGTGTGTGTGTGTGTGTGTGTGTGTATGTGTTTACTGCTAGCTTAGTCAGATTGCTTCAGGCAAAATAATACTATGAACTTCAAAAAGGAAAAAAGATTGATATCTTGGAAAGTGGATTCTTGAATGCTTTCAATTATTCAGAGATTGCTTTACCTAGATGAAGCTCAATGTAGTTTTCTCTTGCCAGAAGATCAGGAATTTGGGTAAAAGAAGTTCTCTCACTCACTCTGTATCAAATATTTTACTCAATGCATTATATGCATACTAGTTAATTTTTACAGCAGCTTTCTAGTGGAATCTATTCCTTCTATTTTCCTGTTGAGGAAACTGAGGCTTGTAGAGGCTAAGCAACTTCCTTAAGGTCACAGTGATGGTAAGTGTTGGGATTGTGTTTGGAACTCATGACATCTGATTCCAAAGACTGTCTTCAGAATCCATCACATTAAGCTTTGTGTCATCTTCTCAAGGAGAATTTACCAACTTGGCTAAAATTTACTCTTTGCTATGTTTTCAATTAATTGTTAATGAAAAGGGAGGCAGACATTCTTATTTGACTAGAATTTGATTGTTCAACAATTCAGCAATGAAGGATTTCTGATTTCCGTGTCAGTGATTCAGCATTTAAAAATTTAAAAACATTGTATATATTGCGATAACACAATAACCGTATGATAGAACTTTAGAATGTGTGATTATAGTTGATAATAATGAATAGATGTTTCTTTATTATTATTATTGAAAACAGGGAATTCTCCTTAGATACAGAATTGAGATCCAGATATGCTTTTCATCCAGGTCTTTCTTTCATCACACGTGTGTCTTATAGAAGGAGACACGTGATAGACAAATGAGCTTATTTTGAGAAGGAGAACATGTGTGGAAAGCACAAAAGAGCACATTGGCAGTGGACATAGCATTTAGGTGCTCTGGGACTCTGGGATTTGGTAACAGATTCTACAGAGGTACAGTGATCTGCCCATATTGTTGCCAGTGGGAAAGAGAACACTGAAAATCAGGAACTCCTTTAACCTTTTCCAGAGAGGTAGCCAGAGGTCACTCACACCTAGACTATCAGTACCCCAAGTATTTTACTGAAAAGGCATATCAGTCCTAATGAATTGTTGGTGTTGCTGCATGGAGTCAAATCTACTTCATGTGGTAATATTGTAAAACTCACTCGTATCTTTGTTTGATCTGTGTTTCAAATGCAATTATAGCTATAAGAAGTACTGGTTCAGTGGTTTCAAAAAAAATTCATGGATGAGTCTCTGTTAAAGAGTTGAAACTCTTATAGAAGATGGTTAGCGAATTAACCCTGGGTTGAGCAGGATGTGTGCTTATCTAGAGTGACTCATTCGCAAATGGTGGAGGATTTACTGTACTGGGCCTGCCTTAAGAGGAATGACCTGCTCTTTTCTTTTTAATATTTTTGTAGACATTTTTTCCTTCCTGAGGTTACCCACAGCAGTATTCTTTGACCTTATTTTCTTTGAGCTCTAGATCATAAAAAATCCATAACCACCCACAAGCACAACACTTCTTAAGATGAGGCAAAGGGGGCACAAAGCTTATGAACTGAAAAGAAAACTTGGTCTCTGTTGGCAGACATTGTTACTTCCGTTGAGTTCTAAGGACATGAAATAATTTTTAGATGGATCAAGAAAAGCAATGGAAAATATTAGCTTCAAAATTTATTGTTTCATTTTAATTTGTTTGTTTTTCTTATGCCCAGTATCAGCTTCTGTTTTTAAACTTTTAACTTGTGTTTTGCAATGTGAGGACTGAGAGTTGACATGAA
The DNA here is from genome assembly GCF_949786415.1 of Peromyscus eremicus. NCBI lineage: Eukaryota > Metazoa > Chordata > Mammalia > Rodentia > Cricetidae > Peromyscus > Peromyscus eremicus. The sequence goes on along the minus strand of NC_081439.1, from coordinate 20,868,317 downwards.
TAGCTTGGCAGAGCTGATCACGGATAATTCTCATCCTCATCTCCGAACTTGATTGCTTAACTGTTATAGATAGAGTCGAATTTTAAAACTTTAATGTAAGGCTGACCTTAATGTAAATCTGAAGGCTGGCGACTGCTGTGATACATTTGGAGTCAAATGTTCAGAATGAGCTTCAGTGGTAAGGTCTAAGACAAATTAGCACTTGGAGATACAAAGAGTGCAGACAGCTCTGCAGAGTGGTGAGGAGGGTGGTTTTAGCCTTGTGACTCAGATGTGAAGCAGTCAGGTGACAGTAGTGAACACAGAGAGGAAATACGAAAACCAGGATACAAATAACAGCATCACGAAAGCACAGAGTGGTCAAAGTTCGGTATCTGCAGCATGTGTGTGTTCTTATAGGCAATGTTTTCTCTCCCATCTCGTGCAGTCCTGGCCTTTCTCCATCCATGTATCTTTTAAAATCATTACAGGAGTGTAGACCTTAGCACCTAATTATGAGTCCATTTCAGATTAGAGCCTGTTTCATCTTGACTTTAACATGGTTTAAGAAAATCTGCAAAGGGAGAAAAATAGTTACATTTTCATGTCTCAAAAACATAGAAGATTTGTTTATATAAAAGATTTTGCTAAGAAGGCAGTGAATGAAATTTCAGTTTTCAAGTATGTTTGCAGTTAACATTTGTAGTTCAGGAGCCAAGTTCAGTCAAGCAACACTTTTGCATGGAAGTACCTTCAAGTTCAACATAAATCATGCCCTAAAGTAACTTTCAAACTTTCAGTCTTCAGAACAGGGTCATCCAGTGGAATATATATATATATATATATATATATATATATATATATATAATTATGCAATAATATATACACATATAATTAAAACTTTCCAATAGCCATGTTTAAATGATATTAAAGCTGTAAAAGGGAACGTAATGTTTATTTTCACCTGATGTTTCTGAAATATTACTTTGATACCCAAGCATTAGAAAGTTTAGGGAAAACATGCATTACACATACTGTTTACTTACCAAGTATTTGAAGTACAAGCATGTATTTTGCTTTTATAATATGTCTCAATTTTAACTAGCTATATGTCTGGTACTCAATAGCCATGTGGGATTTGACACCAAGGCTTTAGAGGATTGAATTAGAAACAAAACAAAAAGACATATTTTATATATTAGGAGAGTTTCCATATCAACTAGCGAGATGCTTACCAGTATATCTATATGTTCTCCCTAGTCCTGGGCAACCAGGACCACTCTTTTGTTTCCTTCTAGAATACGCTACTACATCTTCATACGTGGGTTAAGCGTGCGGCCATGTGATGACATCGCATGGTGTAATTGACTTGCTATTCTCTGTTGGTGTTCTACTCAGCTTTAAATTTTAACCCCTTAGCTGTCTCACACTTAGCAGTTAACACAAACTATTGTTTGCAGTGCTATCTGTTCCTTTCTAAGAAGACGAAAGAACTAATCAGATTTGTACTTAGTACAAGGTGTTCAAGTAAAATTACCCACTTGTTTTGGTGCTCTGCCCCCTCCCAAATTGCTGGGGTGTATCTTCATCTGAGGTGATAAAAATAGGAATTGCCCACCTCCTAAATAAAGTGTGTAATAATGGAGGTAACTAAGTATCCTCCCACACCCTGCCACACTTGATGCCCAATTATTCCCCAGAACACCTAAACCTTTATGTAACAGGGCTCAGGGAAGAGAGACGTAGAAGACAAATGTGGAGTAGATATTTCAAACATTGTTCCCATGCATTTAGGGGGAAGGTTCTTTTTGCTTCTATGTACAAAGTTTGTTGCACCATAAACATGCTTTAATACTGTCAGCACAGTACCTTGCTTAACTACAAGAAGTAGTGATTTGTAGATTTCTCTATATGAGCAAAATTATAGCCAAAGCCAGCCTTGAAGATAAGTGACTCTTGCATAATGAAGCTTGTCAACACAAGCTACTATGCTGTTCTCCATGTGAAACACAGGGCAACTTTGTACTTTGCTAATTAACTTGTGATGCAGTTTTGCTTAAATTAGGCATGGGCTCAAAGGGTGATTCACTCACGGTCTTTCGTGCTTTGAAAATATCCAGTGAAGGTGGATCCAAAATGGATGAAAATAATTTCCTGTGTGTTTGAGTTGTTCTCATTCATATTTATAATTCTTTAAGATGAGACAGATGTAGGATAATCATGTACAATATACTCCTTTGCCTAAGGGCTTTGTGATCAAGCCTGCAGTTTGAAGGCACTGCTGTGCTTTGCTTTTGGAATCAAGCAGGATCTCCTGTCTTGGCTACTGATTAACAGAGAAACTTTCAACCAATTCTTTGTGAACTTCAGCGTTATCATCTCATAATCACACCAGCAAACCTACCTCACTGAGCTGAAGTCAGAATGAAGTAGGACAGTGTAGATAAAGTGCTTGTAATAAAGGAAAGCCTGACAAAACAGCATTTTTGTTCTAAATTTTAACATGTTTTCAGGTGCCTTCCAATTACATGCCAGTGTTTATATATTTCCAATATATACATATATATATATTCACTAAATATAGTGAAAATATGTAATGCCATAACTGTTTAACTTAATTATTCTCATTCTAAAACAGGAAATAGGCACCATCATCTATTTATTCAAGTTGACAAACATTTGATAAATTTAGGTAATGACAAAGAACTTACTGTTGGGGCGTGAAGAGTACATTTTTGCCAATTTACAGTTAAGTGATACATTTCTTCTTGTTACTCTTAAAATTATATGCCTCTACTGGAGGTACTTTTATTCTCCTCTATGCATGTTCCCCAGGGACATTGGAAAATGTCTGGAGACGATTTTGGTTGACACAAGTAGAATAGAGTGCTAGTGGTATCTAGTGGACGGAAGCCAGGAATGTTACTATGTGTCCTACAGTGCACAAGATACCCCTATAGCAGAGAGTTATCCAGCTCCAGATGTTTATGATGTTGGGGTGAGAAGCATGCACTTGATAGTATGCATTTTTTAGGGTTTGTGGTATCTGTTTTCATTTGTGGTTTTGGCCAAGCCATGAGGACTGTTGAGATAAAAACTGTCCAGTCATAAGCTGGTTGAACATAAAGCTGTAAATATTAAAGTCTTAGTGAGGAATGTCAGAGGGAATTTGATTATCAAGTTGGTGGGTGGATTAATCACTATTAGATGTCCTTCTAATTCCAGGAAGCCCATGCTTCCCTTCTTTTTCATTAGAACAGTGTTTCAGCAAAGATCCCCAAAGATAGTCTTTTCTCAGATCCTACCGTCAGAGCCAAGCAGAGTATTCTTGGAATGTTGATGAATGTGCTGAAAATGTTATTTTAAAATAGCATTCTGCTGTGCAACATCATGAAACCATCTCCTGAATGGAGCTGGTTCCAAATGGAGACATGATGTATAACATCACATAGTAAGCTATTAAAACCTTAACAAGAGAAACATCACTAGTAATTTCCAGACAAGTCACAGGGCTCGAAGCTCCTACAGTTATTCCATATTCCTCTAGATACACAGTCAACCCTCTTCTTGAAATTCATAACATCAAATAAGATACTGTATGGTCATGAGATAAGCATCACTTTCTGTACAGTGGAGGTCAAGTCTCTGGATAAATGTTGGGCTATGTGGGATTTCTCTCAATGTTGTCTGGTGGGATGGAACTCAGAAAGTTGTTAGTTTAAAGAAAAAATGGTAAGTCATTGCTGGAAAATAGTATAATATGGGATGATTTGCAGTTTGGTTGCTTGCTCTTTAGCTGTGAATTCTATGTGAAGTCGAGGCAGACAATCATGCTTTGTAAGCATAAGAGAGTAGAAGTTCATTGACAATCTCAGTTCCGCTTAGGTGGGTCCTCTGTATGATTGGCACTGCAATCCCACTCACTTTGTCATCTTTCTTACAGCTGAAACACTTTTCCTCCTCACGAATAAACCCAGCGCACCCCTGAAAACCTATTTCAATTCTCACCTCTTTTTTGAAGTCTCTAAACGTCTTCTAAATTTATTACTAATTAATCATTATCTTTCCAGAGACCCACTGAAATGACTCCTCTTTGGTATGTGACTTTAATTGAGATGCAATTCACATACACTACATTTTCCATTTCAAAGTGGTTTCCATTCAGTGGTTTTAGTATGCTCACAGAGTAGTTGTAGCTATCACCACATAATCTAGAAGAGAGCTATCCCATCTTAAAAAAAAAAAAAGGTATTCATTAGCAGTCGTCCCTATTTCTCTTCAGTACACGTGCCAATCATTAAATACTTTCTGTCTCCATAGGTTTGCCTTTAGTGGACAGTTAATTTGATTTGTGACACTTTGATCTATTTCTGCTTTTCACTTTGTAAAACTATTTTGAGGTTCATCTACACTACAGCCACTATTAGGGCTTCATTCTTCTGTTTTCTTTGGTGGCCTAATGATTTTCCATTGTATACAATTCAATATTTGGTTGATGCACTCATTGGTTATTAGACATCTAGGCTTCTATCAATGTTTGAGCCTTATGAGTAACGCTACTGTGAACATTCATGTATGAGTTTCTATATGGACACACTTTTTATTTCTCATGAAATAAAGTATATGTAAAACTAGAATTGCTGGCTCACATAGTAACTTCATGTTTAACATTTTGAGGGCTTGTAGACTCTTTCCAAAGTGGTTGTACCATTTTGCATTTCTCTAAGTGGTATACAAAGGTTTCTGTTTTTCTACATCTTCTTTGACATTTTGTTCTGCACGAGACTGTTGATGTCACTATTGTCCTGAAGATTAATTATCCCACATATGCTAGTCTTACCACTCAATTTAGCCTGTAAACAACTTAGGACAATGATCCATTTATTTGCTTTTTATTTTAGTATGTTTCTTGATCGCCTACTCTATGGCAAGACTTACAAAGTGTCAAATCTATGAATATGAAAACGCTCCATTAAGCGGGGGAGGTGCATGCAGTTCACAGCAGCCTATTTGTGAGTGGCAGGTGCAATAACAGCCTATTCAAGGTACAGCCATGGCTTCCCATAATTCATATTGATTGTCTCCCTCCCACAATGCTGTACTTACAAACACCACTCAAGCCTACTATTTAGTAAATCCTACTTTAGAGAAAGAACAGATCTCTGTGTGTGTCCTCCTTTTAGTCCGAATGTAGAAGCTCTGATTTTTCTTGAGCTTTTGTGTTTCAATACCACTTAGCAGATATTCTTAAGGAAGTAAACGGCGGCAATATTTTGAACAGTAACTTTGAACTTACATTTGGAATTAGTCTGAAGCAATGAGTCATCAATGATGCTAATCTTTTGATTTGTAGATTTAAAACCTGTTTGAGACTCTAGGCTAACAGAGAACAGGCACCTCTTAAATTTTAATTTCAAGGATTCAGAAATAAACTGTCCGTATGCTGTATTCATCTGCAGGTGACTTCATTTTATATTTGTCTTTCTGTAATTCCCAGTCAGTGTTATTGAGAAATTATGCAATGTCAAGAATAAAGGGAGTCGAGCTACAAACTGTTGTAATGAAAGCCTTGTTATACCACATGAAGACATAATCATGTAAATGTAAGAATATGATCTTTAACATGTCTCATGTTCTTCTTTTTAAGTGATTTAACAATAGCATTAAATTGTTTTCACCTGAGTACTTAACTACTTAACATAAAACTGTCAACATTTTCCACCTTAAAGCAGGTGTGTATAAGAGTTTCTTATATTTAGGGAAGAAAATCATTGATCACCTTATACGATTGAGGGAAGAGAGTGTTATTACTTGTTTTTTATTCCAGTTTGCAAATCATGTCAATTTTGACAACTACTTAAAAGTTCTATGGTTTGCTTGCACTTTGAAAAGAAGCTTATGTTAAAGAAAAAACTGAAAAGGAGTTGTGTTCATATTAGATAGAGAGGAGGGAAGCCTTACTACTTCGGAGAATGTTGAACAACAGGGTGCTCCCGTGTGATTTCTTTCACAGCACTTGCCCAGAACTTGCTGTTTACTCAGCAGTGGGTTTCAAATTTTACCCATCTTGACTCCTTGAACAGACACCACTATCCTAGCAGACATGGACAACTACTATCCTCATTCCGAAAATTAAGAACCTAAGTGTTATAGTTATTTACCTGAGGTCAACAAGGATGTTAGTGTAACCACATGTCATTTGGTGACAGAATAACTGCTCTTGTCTCTCCTAAAGAAAGAAATCTTTGAATTTAGACCAAGGTGGGGTTCTGAAGGCCTGATAGTATTTAAAATTTCAGAAGGAATTTGGCTGCAGGGTTTTCCCACAGCCTAGGACATCAATGAAATTAATGTGGGTAGTAACAGTACACACTATATCCTACATGCTCTATTGTCTATATCAGTGGTTCTCAACCTTCCTAATCTTGCGACCCTTTAATACAGTTCCTCATATTGTGGTGACTGCCAACTATAAAGTTATTTTCATCACTGCTTTATAACTGGAATTTTGCTACTGTTATGAATTGTAATTTAAATATCTTAAGTTCAGGATATCTAATATGTGACCCCTGTGAAAGGGTCATTTGATCCCCAAAGGGGTTGCAACCCACAAGTTGAGAACTGCTGGTCTACATAATGGTTTATCTATGCCATCATATTATGTATTACAGATCATAACTTTACAGAATGTTTTCATATTATGATAGTAGTACTACATGTTATACATATATCCACTTATATGCATATATTGTATATAAATGCTTTATTGTTACTATGCTTTTCCATAGCTTGGATAATGTAATGCCTGCTGTTCCTCTCTCTGATTTCCAGGAACTGCAAAGCTATTAGCTTTCCAGGAAGTTATTATTCTTCCTTTTTGGTGAGACAGATATTGAAAGGCTAACAGTATAAAGCTGTCTCCAAATACCATGGATGATTCATGGAAAAAAGACCCAAAGGCCTCAGATGTATCCATAGCTTTGTATCCTGACACTGGCTTCTCTATGCCAACAACAGCTTATGCTAAATGGAATTTCCCATTAAAATTGTTATGGGTGAAGCCATCCTATAGTAGTTTCATTTAATTTTGTTTCCTTTCTCTCTCTCTCTCTCTCTCTCTCTCTCTCTCTCTCTCTCTCTCTCTCTCTCTCTCTCTCTCTCTCCATGTGTGTGTGCATGTGTGTAGAGGCCAGATGTCAATGTTGGGCATCTTCCTCAATCACTCTTAAACTTTTTTTTTCTTTTTGAGACAGGGTTTCTCATTGAGTCTAGTGCAGCTAACTGGCTGGCTAGCAAACTCCAGGGATCTGATTGTCTCCATCTCCCAAGCACTGATTGCAGATTCCCACTACAGCACCTGATGTGTGTGTTTTTCTGTAGGTGTTGGGAAGGAAATTTGGGTCCTCATGTATGCATAGTAGGCACTTTAGCAACTAAGCCATCCTCCAAGTCCATTGTAGCAGTGACAATTTTTTTATAATGATATCATTTGTGTGTGTGTGTGTGTGTGTGTGTGTGTGTACTTGAATGTTCATGTGTGTGTTTATGTGTATGTTTAATGGGATAAAATAGTGAACGCCATTAAATTTCTAGATGTCCTTGACTAGAGTATTTTAAATTCAGTAGGACATTGCATATGCTTGTACTAGCAAGCTATAATGTCAGAAAATAGACTGGCTTCAAATTAAACATCTCCAAATAGACTCTGTGATATTTGTTAAAAGGATAAACTTATATCAAACAAGTGTATCAAGGATAATCAACATTATATAGTCTTCATTTAAGATAATGTATCTTATCTTAGAATTCATTATAGAACTTATTTATAAACAAGCTATAATGTAGTCACAGTATCACCAAGTACTAGGTCAGAATTAGGTTTCATACTTAGCAAGAATGATACATTAGTCTTGGAAATAGTAAGCACTTAATAAATACTTTGGAAAAAAGAAAAAGAGAATGGTTGATTACTGATTACAGTTTTATCAAGTAGTGCAGAAAGGTAACTACCTTTTACCGGTTTCAGAGTAGGGAATGAGTGCACAGTCATTTCAAATTTCTTTATATTGCCTCTAGGTAAAAGAAGGATAATTGAAGAGGCATTCTGAAATTTATACCAGACTGTGGAAACAAGATGTCTGCTACTTTAGAGAACATCCAGGAAGTCTCTTGTATCGTGTCATGATGGTAGCCAGAATTTGCTTGGCTGCTTCACTTTTCAGAGGTTTCAAAATGATATGGGAGCTATTCTTTAGGTTAGGGGTTTCTCAGCCTTGCCTGTGACGATCTGAAACAATTACATTTTAACATGTATGTTCCTTTCTATCAAAAGCAATAGAACCTGCAGTGAAGTCTTCTGCTTCTACTATGAAGAATAAGGTTTCCAGCTCTCTGGGATGATAAGACTCCTACAGGATGACTCATAGGCTAAGCCATTAGGAAAGGAGAAAGGAAATATTTTTACTTGGCCATGCCTTCCATTTTAAAAACAAATAATAATTTTTTAATAAAAACATATCATTGGCACAGTTTTCAGGGTTTTTAATTTTTTATATTTTTACAAATGGTTGCTGTTTAAACATGTGCTCTTTAATAGTGAAATCACTCAGATAATTATTTTTGGAAGGAAATGACAAGGGAAATAGTTATGTACTCAATTTTGGATTATCCAAGATGATTTTGCCACTGGAATTAATATCTTATTTTAGCACATAGAAACAGCTACCTTCTGTCTTTGTTAATCCTTGGAACAAAATGTTTTATAGGAGAATTTTATTCCTTTTCCTGGGCCTCAGGCCTGCCTTGTATTTCCTGTAGCAACTAATGTTTTCCCCATTTTGGCTTGCCCTGCCTGGAGAATCAATTGTATAAATCTTTTCAAAGCTCCATGGTCCATATTCTATCTTGGTACCTCAAAATCTGCCATAATAAGAGTACTTGTACCATGGAAATTAACAAATACTCCAAATTGTGGCTTTCCTCTAGACAACCGTAGTTAAAACAATTTATCAGCACACAACTACTTCTTGTAGAGAATAAGGTTTTTGTTATAAAGTTCATGGCCATAGTCAGAAACTTTGTGACAGCTACTTCAGCTGCCAGTTTTGTGGACAGTTAACATGTGCATTTGCTCAGCTATCACCATCCAAACTTCTTAATTTTTGTTGGGCCTGAGGTTATGTCTGTTCCTTTTGCTTAGGGATCCAACCCCAAGCTCTCTTGCCAATTCTGATTGTTATTCAGATGTCTTTCTTTCTTCTGATTTTAGAAAGTTGAATGTTTTGGAAGTCTGGTTTTTAGATCAGTGGGATGTTGCTATATTAACCACAGATGGGTACTTGCTCAGATCACAGGGAATTCTGAATTAGTACTTCAAAGACGATGTCTTTTCTCATTCTTTATATTTTATTTCTTCAAGGAATCAGCATAAGAAGAAAAAGTTATAATGTTAGACATATTTAAGTCTGAATGTATTTTAATCCTGTATTTACAAGTAAGTACTTTTTTATTGTCTTATGAATACATACTTGGTTTGTAATTTTATGGTACTGGGAACTGAACTCAGTGTGTAAATGTATTACACACTCTATCACTGAGCTACATTCCCAGCTTAATATATGACTTAAAAAGTATCACACATATAATATATGTGGAATCTTCAGCAACAGGTATTATCAACTAATTCTGATCAGCAAGAGAGTAATGCCAAGAGTCCGAATTGGTTGGGGACCTCTGTGGCCTCCCTGAGCAATAACTTCTGTGATGTTATTTTTCACTTGGCATTGGAGATATTGCTTAGAGAGCTATTGCTTTTAGGACTAGCTTTGTCTAGCCATTAAGACTGAGAGACAGTTTCAGAAGAGGAGACAGAAAGAATGTAAGAGCCTGAAGTTAAAGAGAAGGGCTGTGACATGCCAGCTTCTAAGTAAGACATAGTCATGGCAACTGAACTCATAGTAATTGTACCTCCTGACACAGGGCCTACACAAGACTACCCTGGTCAACAGTCATCTGTGCCTAGAGGAGGGACTCATGGGGCCCTATTGTGTACTGTTTAACTATTGCCAACTAACAGATTCCAGGAGAGGGGGAGGTGAGGTGTTGCATTCTGTATCTGCTGGTGAGCCACCAGGCTCCAATCGATAGTTCCAAGCCAATGGTCACCCAGATGGCTAGGGTCAACCTCAGTGTGACATTAAACAAAATGACAAAATGTCATGAATGTGGGAAAGTTATCTGTAGGGAAGAAATTGGGGATGATAGGAATAGAAGGGAGATAAAAGATGGTGATGGGGAGTAATCAGAATGCATTCTATACATGTATGAAAATGTCATAGAACAATTTCAGTAGAAGATATTAATTCTTTGAAAATTTCATACAGTGTATTTTGATATTTCTCCTCCATCACTTCCCCTGACTCCTCCAAGATCCACCTCCACATTCCCACCTGATCTTTTTGTTTCAATAACTCACTAAATACGATCTGTGCTGCCCTTAAACTCACGGGAGTATGCTCATCTACTGGAATGTGTTCAATCTACCAGGGCCGCACCTTTAAAGAAAATCAAGTCTCCTTGCCTTAAATGCCATCATCTATCAATGGCTCCTTGTTTAGGAGTGGATTCTTATGAACCTGTCTTCCTCGTAACAAGAATATTGACAGATTTAAGCTTATTCATGCAATCACAACAGCAGGTGGGCTCACGAGTGCAGTGATCCTGTCATGTCCAGAAGATGCTTTACCTCTCCAGTCCTCCCTGACTTCTGGCTCTTACATTCTTTCTGCTCCGTTTTTGTCAGTGGTCCCCAAGCCTTGGGAGGTGTGATAGAGATGTTTCATTTGTGGCTGAGTACTCTACTGACACTTATGTTTTGCATTTTGATCAGTTGTGAGTTTCTGCATTAACCATTTTTCTTAATGTCTGTATAATATTTTGTTGTATAAATATATCAATATTTTTGTTATTCATTTATCCATTTATAGACACCTAGGCTATTTTCATTTCCTGGTTCTATCCATTTTTCTTAAAATAACATGATTTCATTCTTTATGGCTGAATACAAATCCACTGTGGGTATATGCCACATTTTCTATGTAAAGATATTTTTATTTACAATTTAAAAAATAAAATACAACTACATCACTCTCCCTGGTCTACCTTTCCTCCATCTAATCCTTCTTTGCATGCTCACCCTGCTCCCTCTCCAGTTTAGATGACTTTGTGCATAGGGAGAGGTAAGAATTTAGCTTCATTCTGCAGCATTTGGGTATCCAGCTTTCCTAGTACCAGCTGAAATGTTGAAAAAGACACATTTTATCTTATGTATAGCTTTAGATTTTTTGTCAAGAACCAGTTGGCTGTATCTGTGTGGTTTTATTTCTGGGTCCTGTGGTCTACTCCATCAGCCTACGTATCTGTTTTGTGAAAACATTGTCTTTTTTAACTGTATATGTAGCATAATTTGAAATAGGATATTGCAATACCTCCAGCATTGCTCTTTTTGCTTAGGATTGCTTTGATTATTCAGTTTGTGTGTGTGTGTGTGTGTGTGTGTGTGTGTGTGTGTGTGTTTATATTAATTTAAGGATTAATTTTTCAAGTGCTGTGAGAAATTTCGTTACAATTTTCATGGAAATTGCATCATTCGTGATCATTATTTTTGCTAATATAGTCACCATCATCATATTAACTCTGCCAGTCCTTGAACATGGAGGTCTTTCAAATGTCTTGTACCTTTCTTTAGCTTTCTCCTTCATTGTGCTATAGTTTTCACTATGGAAGAATTATCTTGTTTAGGTTTGTTCCCAGGTGTTTTATTTTTAAAGGAAATTATGAATAGGATTGTTGTCCTGATTTCTTTCTCAGCAAATTTAATGCATGGCTTTTAAATTCAGCTTCTTCACTGATAACATTTCTTTGAGTTCTTTGGTTGAGAGTGGAGAGTTTTCTAGATATAATACCAGACAATCAACAACCAGGGATAATTAGTGTCATTTTTATCTGTTTTATTTCTTTTTCTTCAACTATAGTACTTTTAATTTTATCTTGGTAGATTTGTAATAATTATTAAATAACCTTGTAGACTGGTATTTTATAATTCTTAGAATAAATAAAAATTAAGCTTATTTCCTTTAAATAAAAAATTGCTTAATCAATAACAAATTTTATAAACTAATTGATTCTTAAATTTGACTGTGTCTTTTAAAGAATATTTTTGGTGCTGCCTATCCATACAATGGAAAAGAGCCTACCCTAAAAAAGGACACAGACAAACTTAGGAATACAACTGAAACAAACACACCAAAGTCTTGTAGACCGTAATTTTCCCATTGTAGAGTGTGATGTGTTCAACTTTCTCTCTGAAGATCAAGGTCAAGTGTATGTGTGTTCTAGGGATGTTTTTTCTTGGTTTCTAAGAATATATTGTAAAAATAAAGAAAGTTGCTAGAAGAACTTGAGAGACATTAGACATTGGATCCAGAGGTCTGCTTTCCATTTTACTTCTATTAATTTTGTACTTAAAAACTCAATTTTCCTGCCTTAGAATGGGGGCATTTGTCACTGTACCTTATTAATTTTACTTTGGGTTGGCAAATGAGATAACTGATGTGAGATTAGTCTCAGAATGTAAAGAGTTTCCTAAATGTCAGTCAATATGATCTTTATTACAATAATTTCCTACAACTCACCCCTTTCTGATTTCTCTCCTGAAAGTCAAGTAGGTTTTGATGAGCTCACTAGTCACTCACTGTTATCAATAAATTAAGTAGTGATGAAATGAAAAACCTAAGCTAAAGAAACAGAAGTGACAGAAGGGTGTTGGGAGTGGTAGCACAAGAAGAGCCCTGAATGATCAGAAGTAGCCAGCCATGATAGAGCTCTGTTGAAAAAAATCTTACAGAGAAGGTAACAGTAAAGGCTAAGGCCAGGCTATGCTGTCCTCACTGATAAAAGATCAAATGGAAGACCAATACCCAATGAGTTACTAGGCTTAAATGGGTTCCTATTAGAAAAACCTGACCAAAGATATGGGGATTGCATGCCAGTGATTTAGGGTTGAGTAATACCTTACTTGAGGAATATTTCTTTATATTTTCTATTTTGTTCCTATGCCCACATATCCCTTACCCCAAAACAGGCGTTCAGATTTTGTTGTTTCTCAAAGCTAACTGCACGTTAGAATCATCCAGTCATTTTTCATACCTCACTATTCAAATTATGGTCTTTAGACCATTACTGCTGAATCCAGCAATGTAGGAAAATCCCAGAACTGCTCAATCTGAATCCAAATTTGAGACAAGACCCCAAGGTAGCCCACCTGCAATTTAAAGCATGTCATATAGTATTGGGCCAAGGATCAGGCTTATTTCTAGAAATTTTTATTTATTTGATCTGGGAAGAAGCCTAGGCATAACTTTGATGTTGTTGTTATTAATTAGTAAGAACATACAGCCAAGTTTCTTGTTCAGTGGCTTGTTTGTTCCCATTCTTAGGCACATAGTCACACTGATAACTATCAAACATGTAGAAAACAATTGTTTAAATTGCTGTTTTAGAAACTTCACTCATATTTCTCTGTTACCTGATTTCAAATTAATAGTCTCAATAATGTGTAAATATTTCCCTGAAATTGTTCCCTAATACCTACTTAGGATGACTCATCACAGATCAAGTGTTTAGATGATTAGTTTTCTTTGTCTTTCTAAACCAGATAAGACTCTTGGTGGAGCCCTAACTCATCCGTGCTGTCATACTGAGAGTTCTATTATTCTTTACATACACTTGCATGACAGTTTTGAAAAACATCGTAATATCCCACGATTAATTGGATTTCTATAAAGTGTGGAAACTAAGTGGCTTAGAAGAAATGAATATAATTGGATAATTTGCAAAGACCCTATTATTCCTAGAAATGTATGATTAAGAAAGTTTAAAGATATAGTATTCAATATGAGTTTTTACTTTAACACTATTTATTAAATGTTGATGATAATGTCTTTAGATGTCTTCCTTTAAAGAATTCCCAATTTATCTTAGATAAGCATTATTCCGATAATTTAATAAAATTTCAAATGCAATCTTCACTGTAGTGTGTTGGCAGTCCAAGGTTCTAATTGTGAAGTCCTCGATTTTGAATTTTTGTAAACCTACAAGTAAATGTTCTTAGTGATTTTGTTTTCAGCAAGGGACATTTTCCTTTTTCTTAACTCAGAATATAAATTGTATACACAGAGGCTTATTTTATTCGTATTTCAAATGAAAGGCAGGGAGTATCTATTATTATCTTCAGAAACATTAACCATATCATCTAGAGCAGGGTTTATCATCCAAGGTACCATTAACATTTTGAGCTAGATAATTATTTGTTTTTAGGCATAGTCTGTGGTATTGTACGATGTTTATTTAGTATGTCCCTGGCTTCTACCCATTAGGCACCAGTACAAGCCCCCATTTATAACAATAGAAAATGTCTGAGATATTGTCAAATGTCCTTTGAGAGAACAAAATTGCCTCCAGTTGATTGTCACTGATCTTGAGAATAGAATGGAAACAGAAAATGAACCCATCCACATTTTACAGCCTAAGTAAGACACTCTTAGTTTTTCTGCAATTCTTGTTACCATGACAAAATACCTGGCAGAACAGCTCATTTGGAGGAAAGACTTCTTTCAAATCATGATTTTATAGGATTTTATTTCATCATGACAGGGAAGGCATGGTGGCAGAGTAGCTTATCCGTGGCAGTGGAAACATGTAGCCAGGGGTCTTCACAAGACTGGTACAGACAAGCACAGCCCAGAAACAGAGGTGGACACAACCTTCAAGGCCTGTCTTAGGGACCTGTTCCTGCCAGGTAGACCCTATCCCACAAATGTTCTTCAGCCTCCCCAAAGGACTCTACTAGCTGTGCACCAAGTATTTCAACATGTGAGCCCCTGGGGGACAGTTCCCATCCAAGTGGTCACAGCTTCCATTGTCAGTCATTTTTACTTTGTGTCTGTGGGAATTGGTGAGTGGGAAAAGCATTGGTACATTGGATTTCTATTTAGAGACAGTTCCAAATGTTTAAAATAATTGCTTCTTTATAAACCACATAAACATATTTTTCCCCTTTCTTTCTGAGTTAAGAAAGTGTTCTTCTTCCTGAATTGTAAAATTCTTTAAGCCTGGTGAAAAAAAAATGAACCATTTATCTGCCAAGGTCAAATAAGGAAATTGCTGGCTGTAGTGATTGGAGGCTCTTCATGTGCAAGTGGCTGCTTAGGCCTAGAATTTTACTGATATGTCATTTCAAGTTTTCCCTCTGAATATACAAAGCAGTGGGTTATGTGAAGCCCTGGTTGTACATTGAAATCATGTGGAGCTATAAGTGACCTAGTTCTTTAGCTCAAGCCCCAGAGAGCCCAGCTTAATTGTGCCACATTGGGCCCAGGTAAATACAGAGCTTCGGGGTGCAACCAGGCTTGCACTTCTGGATTCTGTCTGGCCTTAGTACATTTGGCCTTCATTGATCATCTTCCCCCTTCCCTTTCTGGCTGCTTTCTTCAGCAGCATGCTCATCAATCTCTAGCCTATCCCTTCTTACTATTTTTAACCAAATGTTTTCTCCAAGTGTGTTTCTTTTAGATAGATGCAAGCTTGTAAGGAAGCTGCTGGTGCAATCTAGTCCATTTCATTCATGACCTTCTTTGATTGTTGCCTTCATGGCAACTGTTAACCTTATTCCACCTGAAAAAAAAAAAACTTGATTGTTTTTGAATGGGTATGTATTACTCTGCCAGCAGATCATTATCCTCAGTTCCCATCTATGTTTCCCATCACCACTGGCCTCTATTTTTTTCCTTATTGCTATTTATAGATTTTCTTTTTCTTCGTGCTTCCTCTTATTGATTTTTCCATCCTTAGATGACATGCTCACATTTTGCAAATTCTTAAGTGTTTCGAGATAGTGGGAGAGTCCATTTTATTTCCTTGGCCATTTTATTTCCTTGGCCATGATCTGTTTGCTTTTTTGGTCCCCACCTGCCTGTTATTTTTCTCTTCAGAACAGTGTACTTGGTTTGTGTGTTATTTAAAATGGCCCTGTGGCCAAACCTGAATATTACCATGTGACACCTCATGTCTGCAGGGCTCCAAGGTTCCTATTATGGTCAGTGAATCTGGGCGTGACAAACAAGCCTAGGCCTCAGGCATCTCATAACGTCTGGATTCACCTTTTCCCTTCCCACAAGATGGGCTACTCACCTGCCCTCTAACTACCTAGCTGGCCTCTCCCCAAGCCTGTGTTTCCAGTACCCTTTGACCCCATGGTGTCCTTGTGTGTTTTTCTGTAATGCCACACCAGGGAAATCTTGTTTCTTCTGGCAAATTTATCCAAGGGAAAATCATTACTCAAACCTATGACATTTTCTCCCATATTGGGTATTACAATCATTACAAAATGATTTCTGGGGGTTCCTTGTTCTCTTTAGTTGAGAAAATTTTATTTACATCCACACATTTTGGCTGTGTATGTGAGAAAAGGGGAGACACATCGGGTTGTTGGTAGTAGGGAGAACTTGGATTCATTATCTTGGCTGCAAGATTATGAATTGAATTCACTCACATAATGTTATGCATCTTGTTCTTCCTATAGATTTTTATCCTTTAAAAAATTGATATTGACCTATTCCTTGCACTTTTTCTAATCATTAAAATACCATTATCCCTTTATTTACTCTTTGCCCCATTCAACTGTGAAATAGGATAACTACATGAATACAGTTTATGTGTTAATATTTTCTATTTATTTGTGTTTATGCTCAAAAGCAAGTGGAAACATCCTGTTCTATTTTTCGAGCCTCAACTCTGTTTCATTTTGCCATCCTCTAGTCCTCACATTTTTGAAGTGTCATCATCACTCCTTAGCCTCTTGCTTCATAAACCATAACCAACTGAATTTTATACACAAAGTGAAATAAGAGGAAGTGGCTGCTTTGATACCATTTTAAAAGAGGTGAAACAGTTTGAAAAGAAACAGCTTCCCCACTATTATACTGGTTGAAAATTTTTGTGTAAGATTCAGCACCTGGATCAGAAATTGGGCTCCAAATAGGAAAGCTACTTATGGCAAGTAGCATAGGCCAAGACTCAAAAATATAACCTGTGTAATAAAGATTACTCTTCGTAAATTTTATGTTTCTCCTCAACTGGTGTGCAAAGAAAGGTTATGGATGAGAAAAACAAGGCATCGTAGCTAATCAGGCAGTTTCCTTCACAGTCCTTTTCAGCTTGATCATTCATCTCACTCTTCATAATTAAAGCATCCAATTTTAAGAAAACGTCAGACAAGCCCTTGCAATCCCAAGACTGCTCCTCTTTGGGATCTTGAGTTGTTCTTGTTGTTGTTTAATCATGTATTATTACTGTGTCTGTGCGTGCATGGTTGTGTGTGTGTGTGTGTGTGTGTGTGTGTGTGTGTGCGCGTGCGCGAGCGCACATGCATGCACACATTCAGTCATGCATGTGCCACATCAGGCAAGGAAAAATCAGAGAACAGCTTTTGGGATTCCATTCCTCCCTTTGACCGTGGGTCATGAGGATGGAAGTCAAGTTGTCAGGCTTGCATGGCAAATGCCTTTACCCATGCAGCCAACTTGCTGGCCAGCTTCTGGGCCTTTAAAGTCACTTTAGAGCAAGAATCAGATTCTCTTGAGAGTTTTCAGATTTTTTTCTCCACAGAGAACCATGAAGCCTTATGATTCCTTGTGGGACTCCCAGTTCTGCTCCTTAGAACTTTGTTGGCTGATCTAAAGATAGCCTACAAAAAGGCTCTTAAAATGACATGCCTTATTGATTTTGGAATGTTCTGGTGAATGCCATTCTGATTGATGTCATTTATGTGGAAGAGACTTTGGCTCAAGGCTCAGAGTGATTTTCATGAAGAAAAAACATGATATCTAATAAACAATGTGGAGTTTACATATCTAGACACCAAAATTATTGCTATAAGTAATGTGACTGAAGACCCGACAAACACTTCTCCATTCAGGTATATTTCTAGCCAGTGAATATAAGGGATATGTGATATCAATATAAGCTGCTTTGGTCTCTTATAGTTTTTCTGTATAGGTGCATTTTCTTTTTGGGGTTTTGTTGGTCATGGTCTCCTTAGTATTTTGACTTGTTTGGTTCAGATCTCAGTGACTCTGGTAATTTACTAATTTAACAAATATAGACTTCATGTTGCAAACTCATACATGTGGATGGTATTTATTCTGAGCATGTCCTGAGCAGCCATATTTTCTTTTCCATCATGACAAAACTAGATTATTCATTGTGAAAATGTTGCAACTATAGAAAGAATTATAAGTAGTAAACAATAATAATGAAAATTCCCTAGTATAGGACATGACATCATCCATATAGTATGTGTGTTCTTGCTTATTTTCTCCAGATGTCAATGAAAATGGACAAAACTCATAAAATATAGAGGCATCTTTCACAAATAAAGCTCTTTGGAGTTGCGTCTGATCATAAAAGCATTCTCTATGAAATAAACATTAATATCTTTTTAACAAAAGCATATATATTTACTTATCTTCACCTTGATAAGCATTGAAAAGTTTTTGAGACCAGTCAGAACATCCAAAATTCCACCTTTGGAATTAAATGAAGAATATCTATATATTTTCTTCCTATGGTGAAGGTGAGAATCTTATTAACCACTACTGCAAATAGTATAATCTAGGATCTATTTTATTGTGGTAGGATTGATTAAGCTGACCTCTCCTTCCTCATCACCATCTTCATTACTGCCATCACTACTCCAACCGACTCCTACATTTCATCAACTGTCACTGTCATTGCCATCATTTTCATTTTTCTTGTCATCATTCAATGCTTTGTTTCAAGAAGCTAAAGAGATACTTCTTTCTATTCTTTCAAGGAACTCCTGCCTGTCCTCTTCCTTGTAACAAAAACCTATTGGTCAGTGGTCATGTAGTTTTGTAGTGTCCAAATCTCAGACCATTATCTTACACAACATTAATTTTTGCTTGTCTTATTTCTAATGCTTCATCTTAAAATCACGAGACAGTTAACTTTGTCATCTGTTGTCTTCCAGAATCAAAAATAGCTATTGCTGCAGTGTTTGGAATAAAAAAGCTTAAGAGAACTTTGTATACAGAAGTGATTCGTACAGCTTTGCTCCTGAATTCATGCCAGCAGATATTTTTATCCTGTTAGGAAGTAACTAAAAGGTTTATTCAATTCTAGTCGGCCAGCCTCTGTAGCTCCCATCTGATAAATGCTTCTGCCTGTGTGAGAAAGTTTTGTGCTCCCCCTGGTGGCGAAATGTCAAACTAACAGCGGTGCTCCTTAAGGGAGGATGTTGATAAGATGTGGGATGAATGTCACCTTAACCTTTTGGCCACTTTCTTGTGAAATTGCATTGCCTCTTTGGTTGCCTTTGTTCTTTGAATAACAGATTATTCTTATCTTCTGGGGTGGTTGTGATGAAAGAAATACATCTATGTCCTAAAAATCAAGATAGTTACAGTATAATCACATGTTCTACATGTTAGTCATGGAAGTAGGCTTTAGAATTTGTGATAATAAAAATACGTACTGGGTTTATCTTACTGCCTCTGACTGGAATTCTAAATACTATGTACACGCTCATGTTTTAAACCAGTAGCTAGAAATTTACCTGTAGTCACAGAATCTGGACGGTGTTGACTCAAGCAAGGACTGTCTTTTTGACTCAACACTCACAAATCTTTACCTAGTGCTGATTTTTGGGGGCCAGAGCCCATATCACATGTTCAAATACATCCCCTCTTAATCCATGCTTCCAATAGCTCTATGTGAAATGAACAATAACACCCTTACTCTAACAACAAGGGTGCCCCGCTTCTCAGAATCACATGGGTAGCAGAATGGTTATCACACATTCTACTTTAGATGTCTTTTTTTTTTTTTTTTTTGAGCCTGTACTCTAAGCCAGTGAGCCAGCAGGTCTCAATGAAAATGATTTGGTTCCCAGGAGGCATTTTACCATGTGTGGAAGCATTTTGAAGGGATATGCTTAAAGCATCTAGTGTTTGGAGGACAGGGGATTCTACTGAATACCCTGGAATGAAGACTTCCCTGAGTGCAAAAGTCGGTAGCCGAGGCTGAGAGGCCAATGCTGCTGCCAATGCTGTCTATGGAACAGCAGCATCTGCAACACATATTGAAACCAAGGCCCCATCAAAACCCCAGTGAGCCCACAACTCTGGGAAAGGCCCATTGGGAGAATGGCTGGGAACACATGTCTTACAAGACCCTCGGGTCCTGCTCATGCATGCACACAGGAGAATCTCTACTCTAAAACACCAGGCTGGCTTGTGTCTGATTGACCTCGACACCCTTGATGGTTTCCTCATCACTTTCCTGTGTTCCATTATTGCATAGAAGTTTCTCTTCAAGGATCCAAGAGGGGAAAGTCTGGCATATGTTAGGAGCAAGTGTGACTCATGGGGAAATCAGTGTAATTATAAATCCAGGAACCACACCCCACTGAAAATCTAGGAAGGCAAATCTTTTTCCTCTTGTTTTTTTTCCACTGTAAGTAGGGAAGTCTCAGAAACTTAATCTAGGCTCAAAAATTTCAACATGTACACAGGTTGGTTTGGATTTTTCTCAAAAATTAACCTTAATATTGAATTTAATAAAGTCCCAGAAGAGGATAGGGACACAGAATATTAAATTTGAAAGTCACATTGATTTTCTGATTTATCAACAGCTCTCAAATAGGTCTTATATCTTCTGTATTTGTGCAGGTTTTAAATATTCTATTGTTGATGGTGTCACATATTCATATAATTGAATTTTAGTCATTTCACATTTCCTTTCCCTCTCTCCCCCTCCCTCCTACTTTCATGTCTTTTCTTTGTATGTGGCCCACTCATGGAGTTCAATTCATTCCTTACCTGAGTAATTATTTACTGGAGCAAGGACAGTCTATGTCTACATCATTGAAGAAAATGACAACCTCCCCCCACTAAGAACATCCAATGGTCTCTCAAGGAGGGATGGGCTTCACAGCACTTTCTGCTGGGATCCCAAATTGCTGGAATGCACAGAAATGCTAGTTTTCAAAACTCCAAGTTTAGCCCACTATCAATAACTTTTTTAATATCAGAGAATTAAATGGATGCATCTTAATTATGACATCATCACTTTATGGCAGAACTTTTCTGTAAATATTTCCTTCTGCTAAGTAATCAGAAGTCAGTAAACTATATGCAGAAATTCTGCTTATTCACCTCTGTACATGGTGCTACGAATCTGTTAGGTAAAATGAGAAGAGCCAGATCACTTCAAAGGCTGAGAATTTGGAAACAGGAATAATCCAGAAAATGGGATCCAGAATGATCCTGCAGTGAGAAGGGACTACTAGAAAAATGGCTATACCAATTTTCCTGTTCTTCCATCTTCCTCAAAATTGTTAGCACAGGAATCTGAAAGCATACTTCACATGAAGTGAAGTACCAATTTAAGAAATAATAGTTGCACATCTACCTCAGGGTTGGATACAGCCAAGGCTGAAACCTACTTATAATATTTGAGAGGCTTACATTCTGCCAATGAGCCTGATCCTAAGCTCTGCAGACTGGGGGGCAGAATGCAATCTGGATGAGTTCGAGGACTCAGGATCCACAACAGCCTTTCTAATTTTGAATCCGGATGGAGCGCTCTTTCTCTGCATTTGAGCCTCAACTGTGGGGGAGGTTACTTAGCAAAACTCTGCTGAATGGGGAGACTTTCAGAGAGCCTAGAGGTGTGAGGGAATGTTTGCCCAGTCCCAATTACATGGTGACATTCTTCTTGTCCCTATCTATCATAGTCCTCCATCCCAACTCCCAGATTCCTGCTGCTTGGCTCTAACTGAAGGCAAAATTGAAGGCTACCACAGGAAACCAGATAACCAGATCATTAAGTAACCTTAGTTATAAACACAACTTGAAGCCCATCAACTGCCCCGAGGGGGGTCCCAGAACTTCCCTATCTTGAGAAGAAAGTTCATGAGAAAATTTTAGTGTTACTTCCAGTTTTAAGACCATGTTCTGGATACTTAAAGTCACTAAATAACAGAAAAATGAATAAGTGGAGGCATTTCTGTCCCAGCTTTTAAAGGGCTTCAAAATATAAATACTGCCATTTGTTGCTAAAGGATTTTATTTGTGAAATCTGATGGCACATATTTTTATAGCTGGTGTGAGTTCATAGAATTCCACACTCCCGAGAACATAATTTGTTTGCAGATTCCTTCTTGTCATCTTTGAAGGGTAGATTCCAGCTTCTGGAACACTTTATCTTTTTCAATGCCAAATGCAACAGTGACCAGGGAACAATGCAAGGGAACCCAAATTGCTAAATAGAGAAAAATACAGAAGATTTCAGTACAAAAACAACACATTGAATATAAGAAATTGTGCTAATGAAATGGTACTTCTGTATGAAGCGTTTCAATATCTCTTACATTCACTCTTACGTTCAAACTCTGTGTGCATGCAGAATGGAATTTACCATGAGCACCATGACAGGGCCATTGTTTTCAGGTCATTTCTACTCAGATAGGGCATATTTTAAGAAAGATAATTGATGGAAATGCACATTTTCAAAGAAAGATAGCTGGATGTTTTCTTATTTCTATAAAAATGATCACTGGCTTTGATTTTTAAAGGACATATTTTTCCTCAAATAATTCACTGGAGATCAGCAACTCATTTTGTAGTTTAAGGACAGCAAAAGCAGTGTTTAATCATAAATAATGGTTATTGATCTATAGTAAAGGTCTCTGTCTACAGACACTGTCTCTGGATAATACAGTTTAAAACAGCTGAGTGTAGCAACCAACTTACTCATTTCCTATTGTGAGAGGATCAAACTCCTGCATCATGCTAGAGGTTTTATTATTTCAGCAGCAGAACATTTTATTCAGGTAAGTGAGTAGAAGACCAGTCACTGAGTTAGACCCAGTGATTAGTGGCAAGATTTTACTTTGTACAAGGAAGGGCTGTGTAATTTATATACCCTACTTGCTTGACACACGTGAACTATTTCTACTTTGTGAGATGGAGCCATTTATAACACTAGTCAGTATAGGAGATAAAAAACCAACATAAGAAGGAAGGTCTTTAATTCATGTTTTACCCTCACTTTCTAAAACCTTAAAAAAATCAGCTTTAATGTTCTTTTAATTTTATTGACAGATGTTAATGGTGTATGTGTGTGTATACATGTGCACCTATATCTACACAAGTGAATGTAACACATGAACATATGGAAGCAGACTGAAAGGAGTGTGGTGTTGATAAGATTCTGTGACATGAATGGTTTTACTAAAGTGCCAGACACTGGGTTACAGTATTTCATTGTCAAAGTCTTCTTTGGTATTCCAATATGATTTGGGGTTGGATATATTTCACTGTATTTTCTATACGAGGAAACAGTAGATCAAAAGTTGAGTGACATGCTAAGGTCAATAGCAAATTAGGAATAAAGATAATGAAGTTTGAAGCTCAGTTCATTTATCCACAAAGCCACTGCTATTATCTATCAGGCTTTGGAGCCTTTTAATTGAAGATGGGAGCAGAAGCTACTGACTCCCCATCAATATTCTCTCTACCTCAACTTTAGTGTGTAGCTTGAGTTTTCCTGCCTGGCCCACAAACAGGGCAAATCTCTCTCACCTGCTAGTCCCACAGCTGCTCAGACCCAATCAAGTAAACACAGAGACTTATATTGCTTACAAACTGTATGGCCATGGCAGGCTTCTTGCTAACTGTTCTTACAGCTTAAATTAATCCATTTCCATTAGTCTGTACCTTGCCACATGGCTCGTGGCTTACCGGCATCTTCATATGCTGTTTCTCATCGTGGTGGCTGGCAGTGTCTCTCTGACTCAGCCTTCCACTTCCCAGCTTTATTCTCCTCCTTGTCCCGCCTACACTTCCTGCCTAGCCAATGGCCAATCAGTGTTTTATTTATTGACTAATTAGCAACACATTTGCCATACAGAACATCCCACAGCATTAGTGTCCACAGCAACTGTAACCACAGCCCCTACATTCCAGCGCCTGATGGATTTCTCCTATTGCTACAGCTTTCTTTGCCTCCTGTTCCTTGCAAGAATTGTGGGTGAATATGCCAATGGCCATGTCTGCCATGCAGGGTAAATACAAGCCACTAAATGACGTATCATTTGAGGGGGATAAATCTAATTCTCTCTCTCTCTCTCTCTCTCTCTCTCTCTCTCTCTCTCTCTCTCTCTCTCTCTGTGTGTGTGTGTGTGTGTGTGTGTTCCTATCAATTTCTTTTCAGGCTATTTGCTTCATACCCAGATCTTTTTTTAAGGACAAAAGAATGTATTGACACTCACATGCATAAGCACAGATACATACATATACTTATACAAAAAATTTAAAAGTAAAAATATTTTTGAATGGATGAAAATGCCACCATTATCCAATGTGAAGAATGTGCCTTTAAAATCATTGATTTTCTGATAAAGTATTATTTTTCCTCTTTTATTAACCATAGATTGTTTTCTCATACAGTATAATCTGAATACAGTTTCCCCTCTCTCTACTTCTCTTAGGTCCTCACCACCTCCTCTCCCATCCAAATCTACTCCCTTTCTGTCTCTCATTAGAAAAGAATAAGCTTCTAAGATTTAACAACAAAACATAACAAAATAAAATATAATAAGATAAAATGAAAACCATCATGTCAAAGTTGGACAAGACAAGACAACAGAAAAAAAAAATAAAAGAGCCTCAAGAGAAGGCACAAGAATCAGAGATCCACTCATTCACATACTAGGAGTCCCATAAAAGTGCTCACTGAAAACAATAGTATATATGCAGAGGAACTGTTGTAGACCTGTGTAGACCCTGCAATTGCTGCTTCAATCTCTGTGAGCTCATGTAAGCTTTGCTTAGCTGTTTCAGAGGGCCTTGTTCTCCTGCCCACTCTGTCTTCTCTTCCATGGGGTTCCTTGAGCTCCAAGGGGAGGGATATGATGGAGACATCCCATTTAGAGCTGTGTGTTCCAAGATCTCTCTCTGTCTCTCTGTCTCTCTGTCTTTCTCTCTGTCTCTCTGTCTCTCTCTCTCTCTGTCTCTTTATCTCTCTCTGTCTCTCTGTCTCTCTCTCTGTCTCTTTATCTCTCTCTGTCTCTGTCTGTCTGTTTCTTTCTCTGTCTCTCTGTCTCTCTCTGTCTGTGTGTGTGTGTGTGTGTGTGTGTGTGTGTGTGTGTGTGTGTAATGTCTGACTGTGGGTCTGTATTTGTTCCCATCTGCTGTAGAAGGAAGCATTTCTGATTATGGACGAATAAGATTTCAATCTATGCATATAACAGAGTAACATTAGAAGTAATTTAATTGTTACTTTTTTTTTTTACCAGTATTAGGTCTCTGGGCTATCTAGACTCTGGTTCTTGGTCACCAAAACAATGTCAGGTATGGGTTCCATCTTGTGAAATGGGCCATAAGTCAAGTCAAACATTAATTGGTTACTCTCACAAGGTTTTTGCCACCATTGCCCTAGCGTATTTTGCAGACAGAACAGATTGTAGATCAAAGGTTTTGTGGTTGGGTTGGTGTTTATTTTTCTCTTTTGGTAGGCTACAGAGTACCTTTCTGTGTCATAGACACTAGAATATGTAGCTTGACCTCTCCATGTTCAGTGAGTTGTATGGGTGTTGTCTTCAGCAATGAGGCCTTTATTATCAGTTGGTGGACAGCTACCTATTGTCTTGACAACAGTCTGATACCCATTTCTTTTCATTAAGACTCCAATGCACACACTTAACAAGTCAAGAGCTTTATCTTCACATTGTACCTAATACTTCTAGATGCTTTGTATACACAGGAGAATGGAGAGAAGGACATAGGAGTGTCTCAGCTCTTCAGAATGTAATTCATTCTCAACTCCTCAAGTTGCTCCAGGCCCATCTCTTGTCTTGGTGCTGGTCAGTTGCATCACTTCAGTCTCTTCGCATCTCCCTTTTGAAACCCATTGAACCTCTCAGGGCTCTGTGACTTCATCTTTAAACATAGCCAATGTTCTATCTTCTTGGGATTCCTGGTCTTCTGATTCACCCTTCCTGAAAATGTGTTTTTGATCATTGATAGTACATGAGTCTTGGGAAAGAAGGATGGTAAATGCTTATATCTACTCTACCATCTTGACTTAGAAATACTAATTTTTATAACAGATTCACCTTTAAAAATTCTTAATCATTCAACTGATTCAGTTATCATCACAATGATGACAAATACTAGTAACAATAATAAAATTGTATTAACCTTTCTTTAAGATTATTTTCCTCATCATCTTTATCCTTTATTTTTTCTTAATATATTTATATATTTCTTAATATATATATATTTTAATATAGAAAAGCAATCTGTTTCTCATGATAGCTAAAGAGAGTAAAAACAGTTGCTTATAAACATTAACACATTAACTCTAGGAATTTAAAACATATGTTTTTACAGAATCATCTCTTTAGATATAAAGTGTCTACGAAGCATGTTTAAGAGAGAGAAAGGACACAAGGGTGGGAGGAGAGAGATAAGTCAATGACTCTTTTGGGGAAAAATAATGTCAGATATGTGACAAATCTTGAAAGAAACATACCAAGAGATTTTTGTTCCCATGAGAATTGTGGAGTTGAAACTTTGTAGATGAATTCTCATCCAATGACAAAGGAAATGAAAGAAAGCTGAGTTATATCAATATTATCTTTGAGCAACAAGCTTATTTAGCAATAAAAGTGGTGTGTGTGTGTGTGTGTGTGTGTGTGTGTGTGTGTGTGTGTGTGTACTCAGCCATTGGGCTGCATCTCTATAAGTCTTTGTGTATCTCTTTCTATCTCTCTGACAGATCTGAGCTGGGCTTTCTCTCTTTTAAAGAAACATTGGGTTAGATTGGTCCCGCCTGGAGAGTTCAGAGCACCCTCCCTTTAAGGACCATTTAATAAGTTTCATATGCAAAGCTTCTACTACAACACATGGCAATATTGTGATAGGCTCTGGCGATTGGTATGTGGATATCTTTAGGGACCATTATTGTGCTTACCACGCCATGGTTGTTAATACACAAGTTTGGGGTATTATTCTACCCCACTGAACCCCACTCTGTTTGTAAGTACATGATTTGCCTGTATTTTCTCTCTCTTCTATATTTATATCCCCAATTTTTTTATGTTTTTATGCTATTGCCTGGTTTATACCTTTTCTTTTCCTTTTTATCATTATAATTCTTTTTCCTCATTAGCATTTTCTTTGTATCCCACATTAGTTGGCATTTGGGAGCTGTTTTGAACTTCTTTCTATCTTCCTGTTCTTTTCCCTCTAATTCAATTGGCTTATCACTTTCCTTTGAGCTCACTTGAGCCCTGTTTTTTACCCAGCATTGACCAATGTCTTTTTCTGTCCTTTCCCAGCTAGCTTCTTCCCCTTTTAACCCTCACTCTCATCCAGAATTCTTATCTCTCCAGGCACACATTGTTTAACTTTTGTGGTTCCTTCAGCCTTGACTGTGCAGTTAATAGTTTGGCAAGCAGAGGAGCTGTGGTAGCAGACATAGCAGAACAAAGCCACTGGTACTGAGAATCACAGCCATTCTTGTATAGGTCCAGCTGAGGAGGTTCTGTGCTCTCTAACCAAGCTTTAGTTTTTTGGAACCTCCACTAACATCTCATCAGGTAGCCTTAAAACCCGGAAGGTACGTGATCATTTATCATACCTATATAATCTCAAAGGTATCTTCAATAACAAAGCTCAGAATACAGTTTGGAGTAATCTAGATGATCTAGTGTGAATGAAGTCTTTTGGTGTTAATTTTCTGGCACACAACAACAGTTACTAATAACCAAGCATTTAAAATGTAAGTACTCTACATCTTGCTATCTCATATATATATGTTATATGGTTCTAATAAAGGGGGTATTATATCAGAATTTTAATGATTATTACTACAGAATTTTCACTTAGGAACTTTGCAGGAATAAGCTTATTGATAATGACATGAAAATGAGTTACATTTGTGTATAACTTGGGTTTTTCATTTTTTTAGGACACAGACATAATATGTTCACAATAAGATTTAGTCCATTTTCTTCTCAAAGAACACGCATGCATGCATATGCACACGTGCATGCGTGTGTGTGTGTGTGTGTGTGTGTGTGTGTGTGTGTGTGTGTGTGTAAAATATGGCACCTAGCATTTGGATGTTTTCTTTGTAAATTTATCCTAGAAGCATTTACAGAGAAAATATGAAGCTAATAAAATAATAAAATAGAGATATTGTTCTAGACATGGTAGGTGCATTTGGTGAAAAAAAGAAATAGTTCTTTTGAAAGAAATCATCCTGTAGAATAGGGAGTATCCCAAACTGATGGATGTGTAGTATTTCTGCTGGAATAAACAAGATAGGAGGCTATAATGATGTAGGGGAGTTGGTTCAATTGTTAGGAAGCTTTCTCAGAGGTGACATTTCATCAGAGATATGACTTAAGCAGGAAGCTGATATTTAAAGGATGAGTCAACTATTGTTAACAGCTTGCTATCACTTAGGTTCCTGTGTGGGAAGTCAATTTAGATAGTTAGACAAAACCCTTTTGCCGGTTAATGTGAAGAGCTGGTTTGCTTTTAGTGTAAGTTCTTGTACATAGCCAAAAGTAATTAGAAATTAGCACACTGTAGGGAACACAAACTCTTACAGATTTATTTGTTTTTCCAATTGGACTAAACAAACATACAATTATCTATTAAAATAGAAGCTCTAAAAGTGGTATTAGATTGCCCATACCTAAGGAATTAAGAGAACAAATGATTGCAGATCTACTTTTAAAAAAGAAAATTTTGTAAAATGCTAACGTCTTAAATTTTTATAGGGTCTAACTATACAGCATTGTCGATCTTGAAACTTCATGATGCTAGAGATATTTGATAAGTACTTTGTCCTTATTAATATTTCTCTGAGATTTTTCTCTTTTAAATCCTAATCTTTTATCCCTTTTATTGAAAACAGATTTTTTTCCCTCACATAATATATCCTGATTATGGTTTCCCCTCCCTCTATTTCTCCCAGTTCCTTCCCACCTCCTCTCCCATCTGGATCTGCCCCCTTTCTGTTTCTCATTAGAAAACCATCAGTCTTCTAAAAATAATATAATATAATGTAACATGCAATAAGATAAAACAAAAACTAACACATTGGAATATGACTAAAAAAACAGAAGGAAAAGAGCCCAAGGAAAACACACAGAAGCAGCGACCCACTTGTTTGCACACTCGGGAATCCCATAAAAACACTAAACTGGAAGCCATAACATATGCACAAAGGACCTGTAGGGTAAAAAGAGGTAAAATATATAAATAAAATAATTAAAAATACGATAAGTTTAAAAAACAAATAAAAGGAAAAGCTCTGACATGACATTATGAGACAAGGAACCTTCAAAGATGCTTGAGTATATTTTCTGTTGGCCATGTACTGCTGGGCATGCAGCCTACCCTTAAGAGTAGTATGTTTCCACAGTGAGACTCTCTTGGAGAAAACTAAAGTTTTATTTGCAAGTGGTTATGAATTGGAGATAGCTTCTTGGTTAGAATGTGTCCACTTCTCCTTTCAGCTCTAGGACACCATCTGGTGCAGACCTGTGCAGGCCCTTTGCATACTGCCTCAGTCTCTGTGAGTTCATATATTTGATAATCCTGTTGATTTAGAGGGCCTTGTTTTCTTGGTGTCCTCTATCCCCTGTGGCTCTTATACTCTTTCTGCCTCCTCTTCTACAGGGTTTCCTGATTCCTCAGGGGAAGGGTTTGATAGAGACATCCTCTTTAGGGCTGAGTGTTCCAGGTCTCTCACTCTCTACATACTGTCTGTCTGTGGGTTTCTGTATTTGTACCCATTTGCTGCAGGAGGAAGCTTCTCTGATGATGGCGGAGCAAGGTACTGATATGATTCCCTGGCCAGAGTTGAGATTTTTCTTTATGACCACCAAACCACTATTGTTTGAATGCTCCAAGGACCAAAGACTGAATCTCTATCCTAGAGCCTACCACCAGTGAAAGAATGACCATCTAAGGCTTCCTTATGATCTAAATTATGATGGGACTATGGCTCAGTGACAGTGATAAGCTAGGCCTCAGTTTTATCCCACAAGTTCCAAACTTGTTTCAATTGTGGCTTCCATGTACCTGGACAAGTCATTTATAGCCTTACTGAATATTATTATGAATTTTCAAGACACTCTATGGCAGGACCACTGCAGGCCTACTCCAAGAGAGAGCACAGCTACATATCAGTGCTCACTCCAGGAAAGAGGGCCCTGTGCTTAAGAACTCGAGTCCTTTGATTCAGCAGACCTAGCTGTACAGTTGTCTCTTTAGGTTGTGTTTGTATCTTAAGATTATTTCCATAAATTATTGGTCATAACACTGTTTTTATATGTTTTATAGCCAAAAGAGTGATAATTTATTGATCTCAATAAGAAACAGCTTCCATATTGGAGTGCTAACTGGATGGACGGTTGCTGATATTTGTGTAGAACAATGATAAGTTAAATCCAATTTTGAACACATTGGATTATAAGCAACATGTTTTATATTTTTTTAGCACCTAGAGTCCCAAGGGAAATAAAATCACAAGTCAAATTGACTTCCCTAATACCTCCTGTGCCCATGTTACCTAGGTGTTCACACTTTTTCAATCATTCCAGTCCAGTGAGGCCCAAGTAAGGACAGCTGGGTAAGCTTTATTGCTTTGCTAAACTTCAGTCCTGAAAGTATGACCATTAAAATGATAACCTTTTTGGATGTGAATCATTTTGCAAACTGAAGATTGTAACTAGTCTTTCTCTGTACTGCTAGCCAACACCAAATAAATGACACAGAGACTTACTAATTATAAAAACTCGGCCAATAGCTTAGGCTTATTACTAATTAGATCTTACAACTTGAATTAACACATTTTTATCAATCTACTTTTTGTCTCATAGCTTTATTACCTTTACCCTGTATTGCCCATGCTGCTTTCTCTGAGTCCTGGCATCTCCTCACAACTCTGCCCTTCTTCTTCGCAGCATTCTCTCTGACCCCAAAATCCTGCCTAGCTATTGGCTGTTCAGCTTTTTATTAAACCAATCAGAGTGACACATATTCACAGTATACAAAATGTTTATTTCACAACAGAAGATACTTCCCATGTGATATTTATATGCTTGAAATGTAGACCTTCCATTTTTCCAAATCCATATAGGCAATGATTTTTTTTTTTTGTTTTTTTCAAGACAGGGTTTCTCTGTGCAGCTTTGCACCTTTCCTGGAACTCGCTTGGTAGCCCAGGCTGGCCTCGAACTCACAGAGATCCGCCTGGCTCTGCCTCCCTAGTGCTGGGATTAAAGGCGTGCGCCACCACCGCCCGGCGGCAATGATTTTTAAGTTAGGAAGATCTTCAGTAAAAAAAATCTGAGTAAATCTTGACCTCTTTTCCTCTCTCCCCCTCCCTCCCCCTTACCTCTGCTCTCTTCTCCTCTCCCCCTCTCCTCCCCTCCATTCCCCCCTTCTCCTCTTCTGCTCTTCCCTGTGTTTATTATGCATTTCAGAGGATTGTTTTTTCCCAAAGCAGAGAAAACAAAATTTCTTGCTTCGTGTTTTATTTTTACTGTACTCACCATACAGGACTTTGTTGGGCTTTTGTCTCACGTACTTCCATCTGTGTATTCTTGGATTGAGTATTGGCAACAACAAGCTTTTAAAAAGACTAATAAAGATATGTAGAGGTTTAGATCCTAACGTTTATGAAGAAATGAAAAAAAAAACACCTCAGCAGAACATTTAAACAACTTCCTTTAAAGGCTCAGGGAACATTGCAGAAGAGGAAGTGGAAAGAGCCAGAAGATAGGAAGAAGGGCTGTGAGATGTTTTCAGGGAAGGATGCAGGCATTGCAACCATGATATTATAGCAACTGTAGTTGGCTGCAGTCGGCCTGAAAAGAAGTGAGACTGTTAAAAGCTAATCATGGATCTGGAAAAGGCTCAAGGGGCCCTACTCCTTTCTCTTGAATTATAGGCTACTGATAGATGTTGAGGGAGGAACTATCATTGTCTTCAGTTGTGTATACACTTGAGTGAGCTCACTTGTCTCCACAGTCACACGGACAGCACTAGTTAAAAATCAGTGGGTCACAGAACAAAATAAAAAGACATGAATGTGGAAAAGGGGACTTCTAAGGAGGGAGGAGTGCTAACTGGGGTGGGGAGAAGATAAGAGAAGGTGGCAGTGAGGGTAATAAGAACACATTACATACATGTATGAAATTGTCCAAGACATTTCTTCAGTAAAAAATGAATATCAAAAATTAGAACATTTGGAATTGAAGGGATTGCTCAGTGGGTAAGGGCACTTGCTGTTCTTGCAAAGGACTTGGGTTCAATTCCCAGTACCAACATGGCAGCTCACAACTGTCTATATCTCCAATTCCAGGGGGATCCAACACTCTCTTCTGTTCTGTGTGGTGACAGGCAGTTATGCAGACAACATCCATATATGTAAAATAAAGTTGAGCTTTTTTAATGTTGATGTTAAGCATTTCAGGATGATTAGAACCTATAGTTTCATGACATTTACATATTTTTTTAAATTTACATAAGTATTCCTTTAGTAATCTTTTGGCTTTTGAATTTCTAAAATAATTTTTGACTTTTAAGCATAGTAGAAATGGCAAACTGTTGTCCCAATTAAGTCATTAATTATTTTTAGCTATTATTTAAAATGTACAGGAAATGAAAAATCTGAGCTCAAAGTACTAAATATAACATGAAGTTTTGTTTAAAATGCAATCATTCCTTATCCACTTGATATATAGTGAATCATTCATAATAAATATTTGTAATGATGAAATGCCTTCTTTTACATATTAATATGAAATAGGGAAATATAAGCATTAATATTATCTTGTTGAATTTGCCATTTGATTATCATTACATGTGTCCCTACCTTCTAGTAATAAAACCAAAGAAGACACTTAAAAGTCTCTGACGGAGAAAAGAGGTTCTATATTGGAAAGTTGCACAACTGGTCACAACAGATGGTTTATCTTTCCTTTTGTTTTAATATATAAATATTCACATCTTAAAATCAACTAGAGCAGAACACAAAGATGAGTCTCTTCTCAATTTGAACATAATTTTCCTTATCTGATTTAAGTCTTCAAATAATTACATGCTTTTATTGCTTAAAAATATGTATTGAGATATATTAAATCTAAATCAAGATTATAATATACCTTTATGGAGACATTTCTTGTGGTTCAGTTAACTTATTCCTAATTATTATGTAGATATTTGAGAGTTGAACATAAGCAGGAGTCCTGCCATTTCCTTGATGATACACTTATAGAAATAAGAAGCATAGCATCCCTATGTTTATTTATTCTATCTTTCACCACTTACATGCATAAAATTAAGAATTCTCTTCTTGATAGATAATGTTTAATTAATTTGTCACAGATTAGCCATGTACTAAAGAGAATTTATATAGAAATTTTTAGTAGTAATCTCTTTATGCCAACTTTATACAGTCACTCTTAAGGTTTATAATAATTCTATATTATTACAATATTATGAAATTTTCAAAACAAATGAGTTAAATTTCAAGGCAAATGTATTTTCTTGTGTTTGTTTTTGTGGGGGTGGGTTTGTGTGTGTGTGTGTGTGTGTGTGTGTGTGTGTGTGTGTGTGCTATGTACATTTTAGTTCATTTAGATTGGATATTAAAATGTTTTAGGCTTTTCCAAGTAGATGTTTTATGTCAACCCTCTGTACATAGGCATATATGATATATGAATGAACGTGTGTGATTGATTCCATTAAAACTTTGCTTACACTAACAGGAGATGTGCTGAATTTGTTTTGTGGGTTTTTTGTGGTAGTTTGCTGACCCCTGGCTTAGAGGATAAATGGCTGTGTACTGGTTGAACCAGTTTGATGAAAGATACACATGAGGGAGCAGGTTCATTTCATTGCTGCCCAGGTCTTGACTGCCTCTTTTCTAGAAAACAGCCACCACTCCAATCAGGTAATGGAGTGTGCTTGTGATTTCTCTCCCTTGCTAAGGAATTTTAAGATTTATCTACCAAATGAAATATGCCAGTGCCAGAAGCAGCCCTAGTAGAATAAAAATACAAATGTTACCATATTTAATGCAAAGTGGAGCCATAGTCAGTCATCTGTAGCTCATGTTGAGCTTGGGGAGATATTGTCCAATAGTTCCTTGAACTCTCATTTAAGAGATCCATTTTCTCATATTAGTTGCTATAAATACTGCAATCTAAGCAGGTGTTTATATATAACTCAGTGGAAGTGTCAATGGAAATTTTAGTCTGTAGTGAACTTTGAATTATGGAAATAAACATAAAATGCATTGTCACTTCAAATACAGTATCGATTTTATAATGGCTAAGTAGTCAGAGACTGTTTTTCTCTTTGTGTATATATGTGGATGTCAAAGATTGACATCAAGTGTCTTCCTTTATTGCTCTCCATCCACCTTTATTTTGAGGGACAGGGCCTTTCATCATTTGGAGCTCATGGAATAGGCTAGGCTGGCTAGCCAGTAAACCCCAGGGATTCTCCTGTCTTGCTTCCCCAAAGCTGAGAGTACAGGTATATGCACAGCCAGGTATTTGTGTTTATGAAGCTAGGACTTTAACAACTTAATCATTTTCCAGTCCCTATTATTAATTTTCTAGTAAGAAAATTTTCCAAGTTTCTGATCTCACTTTTCCTTTTCTATTAACTATACATAGAGGAACAACTCGGATCTGACATTAAAATTGACATCACGTGGTTGGCTCCATAGCTGAGGGGTTAGAGCACTGACCTTGTAAAATTGACATCACAAGAAAGAGAAATATTATAGCTTGAAATCTCCTTTATCATGGGGAAGAATATTACAATTTCAATAATCATAGTAATGATTTTGGCCCTGTAGATTTAATTCTCACTACTCTTTATAAAATGGTGTTTAAATACTGTAATTTTATGTAAATTGAAACAAAGGTCCTTCTGAAAGGTTGAAGTAATGAAAGAAAAATTGAAATACACTCAATTAGGAAAAGAAGATGCACTATTCAATCTCTTCCTATTTCCTAATACTTATCCTGATTTTTCTACAGGTAGCACGGTGTTTTATAATAGTAAATGCAGTTGAATTGCTTTTGGCAATTACAACTGACAAATGCATAGTATGGGCTGCATCCTTGGCCCATAGAATTTAATCTGGCTAAGAGATAATTAAACATCTGTGAACAGTCAGTTGTTTGTCACCAATTCTCAGGCAAAAGGCTTGCCCTTTTTTTGCCTATGGATCTGCCCCAAACTTGATGGCCATTTCTACACGTACCTAACACTTTACAGTTTAGCACATTCAAGTGCTATTTTAAGGTACATATCATAAGGTTTCTCTACTCACTTCTCTGTGGTGTTTATCTAAATAGGTACTCATTTACATTCAGCTTTAAAAAATGGGGAAATGGCAGGGATGTACTGGATCAAATGGGAAAGAGAACACAAAATGCACTCTGGCGATTAGGATAATGGCAATTTCAACTACCATCATTTAAAAAATTATTTACGGTGGATGGGGAAAGTAGTATTTTATATTTAGTATCTCATTTAATCCTTACATCATAAAATTGAGATAGATGTTTTTGTTTCGATTCCTTAAAGTTTGTACTGAAAATAACCGATGACATTAAGTTTTGACCTCAATGATGAGACTTCAAGTCACTTAGTGCTTGAGGGATAGTACATCATGATACGTGGGATCTAAGACATAGCTAAGTCAGAGAACATACCAGACACTACTCAATGTGTGGCCCCGAGACTAGCTGCAGCAGTTCTTCATTCCAGACCTGTTGAACAGAAAAGGAATTTCTCTTGGCACCATAAGCACACTGGGATTTAAAAAGCACAATTCTAGATTTCCTGGTAAGTCATCTGAAGAGACATAGAAATAGTTTTTCGTCATAAAGGAGACTGGGAAGCAAGATAAACAGGAACTATCACAATGCTCTACAGACAAGGAGGATTTCCCTACTCCTGAAATCCATATTTCAAACTTGGTGGAGAGATTTGGGCAGGAAGTGATAATGAAGTCCTATTTGGTGAAAATTTATCAAAGAACACGATTCAGTAGTCTTTAAAAAGTCTGAAAGTAGATAGATGGGAACTCAAAAGCTTACAAATTTTAAAGGGTGACAATTACATTTTGTTATTTTTGGGTTTTTTGTTTGTTTTTTAGGGGTTTTTTGGGGGTTTTTCAAGACAGGGTTTCTCTGTGTAGCTTTTGGAGCTTGTTCTGGGACTCATTTTGTAAAGCAGGCTGGCCTTGAACTCACAGAGATTCACCTGCCTCTGCCTCTCGAGTTCTGGGATTAAAGATGTGCACCACCACTTCCCGACAATATTTTGTTATTTTACTATGCAAATGTTTACTAAATCCTTTCCTTCTTTGCTATGTATTTTATAGGGTACAAGGACAGAGATAGACAGGATAGAATATAGGAGTATAAGTTCAAGCAAAGCAGGTTACACATGTCTTGTCTGATGGTATAGATTTCAGAAGTTTCCATATTTGGGAGTATTTGCATAGACTTTTTAAAGCCCAGAGCATTCTGTGATTTAAGATTTTCTGAATAGCAATGCCCAACATGTGTTAGGAAACATTATTACAGAATAGTAGTTAACCTAATGGAAACCATACATCATGTGAGCATCTGGGTTCTATTTGTATCCTGTGTCATTGGAAATGACATAATATTTTTAAATGTACAAACTTTTTGAAGTAAAGAATTCTGTCTATATTCCTTTGTATCACATTTTAATGTCTAAGACTTTAAGGAAGTCATTTGTTTCAAAATGTGTACACTTGAATTGAGAAATAGCTACTCAGTCTTTATTTTAAATTATAGAAATAATTCCATGATCAGTAGGTAGTACCACACTAATAAAAGCAAGGACAAAGAAAAAAATCTTATGGTTAATTTATATTATTGTAGGCAATTCACTTCTCATGGCTTTCCACTAGTGTGTAAAATATGTGTATGTTGTTGCTTTTAATATAACACTTTTAAAAAATAAGGCATAAAAAGCAATTTGTACATACAAGCTACAGAGAACTGTTTAATCCATGTGCTTCAGAGATATTTTTTAAAAAAGCTCAGAGACATCTACATGGGTAAAAATTCATAATGTAAAATAAAGTGTTGTATATAATATCTGTAAATGATTATGAAATTCATTATTTCAATTCAATAAATAAAATATTAACATACTTTGTTCTATAATTTCCAAAGAAATCCCAACATATTTAGCTTAAAACCAGAAATATTAAAGCCAGTGTTAAGAACCATGTTCTTAGAGTAACAACCTGATTGCACTTCTAGTAGAATGTAAAAACTTTAAGACGACGTTAAATGAATTCCTAGATGTATCCTAATATGGTAACAAGGCAAATTGAAAAGTTAATAATGAAGGGATGAGAATGTAAATTAGAAGCAATGTCACAATATACTTGTCCTCTCTTATATTGCACTTGGATCTTCTGACAGGTTTGGAAGCCTGAACCAAATGGGCATAGTAAAAATTGGAACACATGTTAGTTTGGGCACTCATCAGCCTTTGTGGATTTTAGAATGAAGTATTTATTCTGAGGCTTTGTTTCCTCTGAGCTGTACCTCGTAAATGAAAAGTACAACATGTGCATCTTCCATGCTGAGAAATAAACAGCAACCTCACCCTCTGTAAACAGTAATCCAATATGCTGAGCAAGATTTACAGATGCATCCGTTTAGATAAACAGTAAGAGGCCTTACTAATGATTAGTCCCGTGTAAGAACTGTGGCATTGGTACTACATGGAAAAGGTTTTCTGTCACTACTACACTTTCTTCAGAGCCCAGGCAGTGTCTAACACACAGGAGGAGGCCAGTTAAGGTTTGTGAGTGAATGAATCAGAGGGCATTCTGGAGGTTTAGAAAGAAGAACTCCCAACGGCTCCTGCTTTAGTTCTTTCTGCAGTGTGCAGAATCTCTACAAGTCAGGTCATGTAGCTCAGTCCAGGTCTCTGCAGGAAGCCAGGAAGGAGAGGCCAAGGCTTGACCTTGTGACTTTGCCAGCCGACCCTCTATTCTGGCTTTGTTTCCTTCATGTGGAGAAGCAGATGTGCCTGCTTGATAGGGCAGATGCCTGGCAGCCCCATGGTCCGGAGGAGGTAACATCCTGGTCTCTCATGTTTCCTGGGTGATTCATTAACCAGCCATGAGTACAAGATCTGTCAGTCACTTCCAGAAGCTCAGCCCTATCAATGCTCTTGTGATAATGAGTTCAAGATCCAGAGAGAGCAAAACTCATAACAAATTATAAATAATAATAATAATAATAATAATAATAATAATCTTAGTACATACATTTTTGTAAAGTTAAGGCAAGCTTATTTAAAGCCTTACTATAACATTCTTTTAGTTGCACATGAACATACGGGGTCAGCTTATTCTTTTGCTAAAATATTTATCATGCATGAATCAATTACAGGGACCATAGATCTCATTTCCTCCTATCTCAGAGGCAAACCTATCTTTTTTATCCAAATTTTAAATAGTACTCTTCATTTTGGGGCCACTACAGAGTACGTCATCCGACTACACCCATTGCTTTGAATTTGTTTTTCTGTACAGTTATCTCGTGTTAAGTTTCTGCCTTGGCAAAAACGCTTCTAAAAGCCATTCCTGTTTACAGCTAAAAATCCAATGAGGATGGGTCATTACTCACCTCTGTCTATTCCTCAACCCTCTGCCAAGTAGCGTCTATCCAATCACTCTTCCAAGTCTCTTTTTTCTATAGTTTACATGAGCCATCACCTCTAAATCCATAAGGTGAGTTCTGACTGCTTTTAACCTCTTTTAGATTTTTATCTCCACAGCTCCTTTGTATTTCTACTCTTGTCGGTGATTCTCACCCTTCCTAATGCTGTGACCCTTTAATGCAGTTCTTCATGTTGTGACTCCAACCATAAAATTATTTCATTGCTACTTTATAACTGTAATTTTACTACTGTTATGAATCGTAATGTAAATATCTGATATGTAGGATACCTGATATGCAACCCCCAGAGGTGCTGTAAACACTATATCTTGCTCTTCCCTGGAAGTCTTGAATCTCTCATCTGTTCCTTAAGCACATTTACATCACAAATCCCCTCTCTTGTCACTGTAGATTCATTCATTTCACCCTGTGATTGACTACAGCTTCAATACTATAGTCAAGCT
This sequence comes from Peromyscus eremicus, assembly GCF_949786415.1. Lineage (NCBI taxonomy): Eukaryota > Metazoa > Chordata > Mammalia > Rodentia > Cricetidae > Peromyscus > Peromyscus eremicus. Next base: position 20,828,963 of record NC_081439.1, on the reverse strand, counting down.
TTCTTATTTAGGGCAGACCAACATCATTGTAAAAATTACAAGGGAAAGAATGTAAGAGGAAAATCACGTTTTAGCCTTTGTGAAAACTGAAATACCATTGCATGCAGTACTCCAAGGCACCAATAACTACAAAATAGAACTCTTTCACAGTACCTGGCTATAGACACAACTTTTTAAATCTCTCCCCTCCGACTTCACTCTAGACTACTTTTCCCCTTTCTTTCATGGTTTCTGTTCAGTTATGTCATCTGTTTTGTCTTGGTTTCTGCTTTATAGTTCCTTGGTATGTACCCTTTATTCTCTAGCTTAGAAACCTACTGTAGCTTTCATGTTGCCTTTAGTGGTTTTGAAATTAGGAGGCTTATGTATATATCTAACTGAAATGATGAACATTTCAGCCATATACTTTGACTTCTTCTTTGTGTTCTCAATGGTTGCTAGTAACACAACCACTGCCAGTTATTGAGTAAAATGCTGTAACTTCTACCATTACACAATTTACATAGTCTTTAACCTTGACATACCCCTTAGAAAAGATGATGTTAGGAGCTAAATTCTTGTGCATCTTCCTGGGTTTCTGTGTGGAATTCTGTCCCTGAATGTGATGGCATTTTAGATGGGGACTTGGGCAGGTGATTCAGTTTAGCTGAGGTAGGGAGGGTGGGACCATGATGAGTTGAGTGTTGTTAGAAGAAAGCAGGGTTTATTCTGCCATGTGAAGATACAGAGAAAAGGTAGCCATCTACAAATCAGGAAGTGTCTTCACTAGAACTAGACTATGCTGATATCTGATCTCAGGTTTCAAGTTTACAGAAAACATTGAGAAGTCAATGTCTGCTACTTAAGCCAAGCCAGTCATTCAATGTTATTTTGTTGTGGCAGCCTAAGAAGATTATGGCAAAGGGTATATCTCCTTCTTTATTATATTTCTACTTTTTCAATACTGTATTTTTAATTATGTGTAGGTGTGTCTATCTATGTGTAGGTATGTATATATGAGTGAATGTGTCCACAGAGGCCAGAAGCATCAGATCTTCCTGAGCTGACATTGCAGGTGGTTTTGAGCTACCCAGTATGGGTGCTGGGAACCAATCTTGAGTCTTCTACAACAGCAGTATATGCTCTCAACTACTGACTTATCTATCCAGCTTCTTGCTCCTAATATAAAAAGAAGCTGATTTGTTCAAAGTGAATTGCTTGCTTTATTTCACAGTTCCAGTGGGTGTCAAAACCAGGCATCAAAAACTATTGTTATCATTTATTTCGGATACTTAATGAACAAATGCAATGTGGGTTTCTGCATTCAATGTAAATGAACAATTGTCTTTTAGTGCTTGTGAGCCCAATATATACAATGAATTTTGTAATTATTTTTCTACTTTTTATTTGGGGATGGAGGATAACAATATATCACTTTAGTAATACCCATTGCTTAATATTCCAAAGACAGTCATTGAGATTTGTTTTGCGTAGAGTGAATAAAATAATAATTGGGAGCTAGTGAGGTGCTCCCATAGGTAAAAGTGCTTGCTGTGCAAGCCTAACAATCTGAGTTTGATCCCTGGAATCCATGGTGGAAGGAGAGAACTGACTCCAAAAAATTGTCCTGTGACCTCCAAGAGTATACAGTAGCCCACATGTACCCTGCACTTACACACACACACACACACACACACACACACACACACACGTTGGTCTTTCAGGATTCTAATAAAATTAACTTGTAGAAGCATATACCAAGGGGGAAATTTTTGGAAGGTTGATTAGATGGGTCAAATGAATTAGAAGCTATTTGGCTGCAAACAAGAGAACATTCCTCCCTCTTGGGAGATTAAGCAGCCTCATAATTGTAATGTAACATAAAAGAAAGTCCAGCATGTCGGAAGATCCATATATAGGCCTCGTTCCAGAATCCATCCTGTTCTGTGTGCTGTTCAATCTACTTTCTGGCTGGTGGCATGATGGGCTGTATTAGTTTCAAACAACCACACTGAGATGTGAGAGTGAACAGAGGAAGATGTACAGGTCATCCCTTCCTTTTTCTTTCTTTCCTTAGGAGAATTCTGCAAGCTTCTTTACCTTCCTTTGATTGTGGCTGGGAAATAGACTGTGGCAGTGACTGCTACTTGCCCTCTCTTCTCCATGCATACTTTTTACTGCCTTCTAGATAGCTTGAGACTAAATCTCCATCAGTGTGTAATTCCTGCTGCCTAAAGTACAGATAAGTCTGTCTGGAGCTTTAGCAATGGTTTTGGCACTGAGAGCCCCATCCCTCAAATGGAGGAAGCATAGGCTATTGGAAACTTCTTCTCTCATGCATCACAGTGTCTCAGATTGCAGAACACCTGGATTCTTTATCCAGCAGTGAATTTTACTTGTGTCTGATTTAAAAACTGTTGTTGTGTTTGATTTGTTGCCCTTTTCCTAAATGTCATGCAACCAACCTTAATCTGAAATGCATTTAAAGCATATTGAATGATATAACCACCAATTAAAAATGATGAAACTCTATTTTTGGAGCTAGGATGGATCATCTACTCTTGACGACAGGGGAAGACTGACTAGCCAGGCATCAGAAATCTGGAAGGAGGGTGGAAAGGCAAGTGCCTACAGTGGACAACAGACTGAGGCTATTCATAAAGTTAGTTTTTGTAGAGGTGACAGAGATATTCATGGGTGGAAAATTATTCCAAGTCAGGTTGTCTGGACAAATCTGTTCAGTGGACAAATCTTTGTAAGACTTAGTCAACAATTTGTTGATAAGAAAATTTATATATATATGAGTGTGTGTGTGTGTGTGTGTGTGTGTGTGTGTGTGTGTGTGTGTGTGATAATAATGGCAGTTGGACATGTATTGCTTCATTAAATCCTTCATCCCAACATGCAAATGACTAGTGGCTTCTTCTATTTGGCAAGAATCCTTTACATAAATGTTACCCTCACTTTGAATAAAGAGTGGAGAGAAAGCCATCTCAAAGTTATATATTTGGCTATGGGTAATGATGTGAGAAAATTTGCTTTGCTAATGTTTGTATGAGCTAAAAATTGAAATAGCATGCATTTGCCCCAACAAGGGCCAGTCTCTTAAACAAGCCGTAGTGCAGCATGCATGTGGGTTTTCTTGTTAATCATATGGGTGCTGACCCTAGAAGTTTCACTTCCCTTTACAGACTGTGGCTCCTTTAGAAGACAGGGCTCAGCATGTTGGCTTCAAAGTGCTTTGGTTCAAGCACTTTGATTGGCCTCATTATTGTAGAACTTAGTAGCTATCTCAGAAAAGCAAACAATGGGCTGCAGAGATGGCTCATTAATTAGTAGGACATACTACTCTTCCAAAGGACATGAGTTCAATTTCTAACACCCATATTGGGTAATTTATAATGGCCTATAACTCCAGCTCCAAGGGCTCCTCTCCTGCCCTCCATGGACACTGCCCTCAAATGCATATACCAAGACATATACATACCTACACATAACTTTAAAAAAATAATGAAAAAATCAAACTAACAAGAATGGAAAATTCTCTTTTATATGGTTTCAATTTTTCTTGTTTCACCAAGGTCTTTAAGTAAGATATCCAAGGGAAATGGTGACTCTATCATTCATATATATATATATATATATATATATATATATATATATATAATTGTATAGAATTCAATGGCAAATAATATCCATGTGTCTGAATGGTAAATAGCCAACTGAATTTCACAGAACAGTTTCACGGATGCTGAAGGAAGCAAGAGAAAGAAGACAAATTTGAGGCCTGTAAGATCCATGGAGGGCCATATTAGGGACAAGGAAGGGGATGTATTTTTAAGTGGGAAGCCAACACAATATAGAAATGCACGGTTTAACATAAATTGTGCTAATTTAATCAGAACTTCTGAATTGGGATATAGTGATAAGAAACTTGATACTGATATATATATGTTCATAAATCGTATTGTAGATTTAAAAAGATATTGACAAAATGTATAAGCTGCCGGGCTGAGGCAGGCAGATCTCTGTGAGTTCAAGGCCAGTGTGAAAACCACAGAATATTTGCCGGGCAGTGGTGGTGCACGCCTTTAATCCCAGCACTTGGGAGGCAGAGGCAGGTGGATCTTTGTGAGTTCAAGACCAGCCTAGTCTGCAGAGCAAGATCCAGGAAAGGCGCAAAGCTACACAGAGAAACCCTGTCTTGAAAAACCAAAAAAAAAAATGTATAAGCAAAGCAAAAACAGTTTGGGTTACCTTCAGTCTTTCTAAGACTGCAGTATAATTTACAGGATTAATATGCCAATTAAACATAATTTCCTTTTCCTCTTATGGTTTAATGAAATCTCTTCTTCTCTTGGGTAAACTGAGTAATTATACATTCCAAAATGGAAAAATGTTTTCTCAGAAATGTTTTTCTGACATCACTAATTTAGTCAGTCTCTTTGATGCAAGGTGGGGTTGAAATTACCACATTCTTACAATTATGTATAGATGATCCAGTCTTTCTATGTGTGGGTCTATATTTTATAGGCCAATTGAAAGATTATCCTCAGGCATTTATTTTAAGGAATCCCTTAAATCTTCTGTGACTTCATTTCAGGTTTCCTATGAGTCCTGAACTATTTTATACTTGGAAATAATTTAGTAAGAAAGCTAGAATACAAAGCTAAAGTGTCATCGATTCAGTACTCTGGGCTCTAGCGATTTTTGTGCTGTCTTTAAATTAATATGGGTGACTTTGTCCTGCTTCTGAAGAATGCACTGAAGGTTTCCTACATATGACTGATTCACTATGTCCATTGCTTGACTTGCCTTAATTAATTAACAGTGCTATTTTCAGTTTCCTACAGAATTATAATCTGCTACTGTAAAATTAGTATCATCTCTGACTTATTATTATTATTATTGTTTGTGCATGAAAACTATTGGAATCTGCAGTTCACCACCTTGTACTAAACAACCTATTTGCTATTGATGAGAACAATATTCTTTGTACACACTCATCCCATGCAATAAGGAAGACTTTTACATTAGATTAGTCTCTCGGCTGATTTAAATATTATGTTCCTGAGGCCCCAGACCAATGTTGGTTACAACTTTTTCACTTCCTGCCCCATGGCTGAACGCCTCCAAGTTTTATCAGGTTATTGCACAGATGTCTTTTGAGTCTGAGGAGAACCAATTGAGAATGTAGCTCAATGAGTATAAATCAACCTCCAGAAGAGAATAAAAGTTAAAGCACAGAAGTGGGGCCTAGGTCATAGTTGATCTTTTTTTTTTAACAACAAAAGAAAGCAATTCTCCATTAATGACAGCACATTTGCATGAGGCATCATATGATGAAGTGTTTGTTTGTGCATAGTGTGTGTGTGTGTGCACACATGTGTGTGTAGCCAATCTATTGATATATTAACGTCAGTAAAATATACCCATTCTTTGCCATGGAGCATATTGTTGCGTTGAGTTTCAGGTTGCTTTATGCTTGTCTGTGTTATTTTGCTGTAATGATTACCCAAACATTTCCAGAAAAGAAAGGTGAGGATTGATTTGTCAATGCCTGAGGCACTTCCCAACTTGTGGCTGAAAACCATGTTTGACAGTGAGTTGTTTGGGCCTTGAAAGGAATTTTCCCACAGAAAGGATGTTCTAACTGGCAGGCTCCCAGGACCGCCCACAAATCCATTTAACCATAACAGAGCTGACCAACACTGTCAGGGCTAGAGCTAGTTTCCAAGTGGGAAGTCTGCCTAGTATTAATAGCACAGTTCCAGCTGAACTGCGGGCCCAGTGGACTTCTGATGTGCCGGCCTGGGAACCAAGGCAGTCTTTGTAACACTTATGGGAAATAGATTCCTTGGTGAGAATGGTGGGAAGTGAGGACCATGACTTCCCATTTTTTGTTTTCACTCTAATCATGACCAACTCCAGTATCCAGTCGGAAGAGACCAGGATGGCTCCTAGGGGAATCCTTCTCTCAACCTGAAGTCTGATCTGATTGTGTTGGATTGACTGTTCCCATGTACAGGATATTTGTAAGTTGGGTGTTTCTAGGTCACTTGTATTTAATTATGTGATATGGATGTTTACTTTACAATAGTATCTCTTTGTTTAGGCAATATATATATATTAGAATTTAAGTCTGGTGTTGTTTTAGATTTTTAAAATTCATTTTGATTCATTTCAGCTTAAATTGCTCTTGTGATTCTTTAATGGTTTAACACTATTATTTTTGTGCAAATAGGAAGGGTGTGCACAGTTGCTGCAAAAGGTCCCATTCTCCTTATGTGGGAGGAACTTGGACAAGTGGGTGGTGTCTCTCTCTCTCTCTCTCTCTCTCTCTCTCTCTCTGTCTCTCTGTCTCTCTCTGTCTGTCTGTCTCTCTCTCTCTCTGTCTCTCTCTCTCTCTGTCTCTCTCTCTCTCTGTCTCTCTCTCTCTCTCTCCTCATTTTCTCTCGGAGATGTGCTGTTCACATCAAGATATGCTTTTAGAAATGAAAAATTATATTTGTACTTGGGAGGTAATTTCTTTTTACCTACTCATTTAGAAATATTTTAAACTATGTATAAAGGAGAATGAGAATGAAAAGATTTTTTTTTCAAGGAACTCATCATTTTTATTTTGACTTTAGTGGTGCTGGAGACTCACACATGCTAGGCAAGTATTCTACCACTATGCCACATCCCCAACCTCAGTAGGTCTTTTATTTGTCCTTAAAATTCTGTAAAAAATATTTTTTAAAGTGGCAACTAGCAAATTATTTTAGACTAATTACAAATAAATTCCTCTGTAATATAAGAGCTGCATTAAAGTTGCTTTATAGGGTGCATAATAATGAAATATTTTTCCTTTTTTCATGAGTTATGCATTATGGAATTAATCCTGTCTGGGGAAATAAAAATGCAGGAATTTATAAATGAATAATGAATTTAAAATATACAACATCACCTAAAGCGCTGACTTGTTTAGAGTTCTCTTCATGTTTCTAAAATACACTTTCTTTTCTAGGACTTTATTTTGGGACATAGTCATAAACACAAAAGGACCATCAGCATGAAATTAAATTTGTCTTTAAAACACTTTATTTCTTCAACTCTGCCTTCCACACCATTCTTTTGAGCCCTGTGTTATCCCTATTATACTAAACAAAACAGGAATACGAGGAGTTCCACGTGGATCTAAGGGCAATAAAGTGAAAGCACAAAACAATCAAAGCGCTTGGTCTATTGTTCCCAAATATTTCATCCACAGGAGGTGGTGGACTGTCAGTAATACTGAAATTACCACCCAGACCCACAGGCTTGTTATTTCATTGGTTCAGCAAATGATGTATTAAGTTCCTATGCTGAGTCAGGCTACTGAGGTGGATAGAAGAGATTCTGCAGAGCCTCCCATGACATGATTTCTGGTCTAGGAGCTTCCAGAAGAAACTGATACAGAATCTTTGAATCTAACTCAACATTTATTCCCCTACCCCATGCCTGGGAGTCTCCTCTCTTTTCCAGGATCTCAGAAGGAAGAGAATGTAGTTCTCATTTATGTTTATACTTCCCCTCTTCGTGCTTCACATTTAAATGGGGGCTACATGAGCTGGCCTGGGTACCCAAACCACCACATGTTGTTGTTTCTGTGGGAAAGTGTGCATGGACTCTCCACTATTGAACCATCTTTACATACTTTTAGAATTGAGGGGTTACTGAGTTAGCCAAAATCATTTAGGGCTCAGTGTGACTACCTTTCCTACCAATCTCCAAGATATTGACCAATTCCTGTGGTTGGGGGTAGGAGGGAAGTCCCTTCAGTCCTGCAGGTAGCATGAAATTATACAAATTATTGAAGAGACTTCTTCAAATGTGTATGGAAAATGATCTTTTCTTCAGGTCATAAATACTCACCATTTTATTCACAAAAATGATAGTTCATAGAGTGCCCATACTGAATTGTTCATTATTATTCTGAGGCCAAGGTCTTTATCAGAGGATTGCAGTCCATTTAACCTGTGTTTACTGCATGATCTCTGGGCAGAACTCATTAATGCTGTAGTTAACACAGTTGCCATAAAGGCAGATATCAATTTTTTTCCTTGAGCCTCTAGGCATTATTTCCCCATATCTCTTCCATAATCTGAATGTTGTAGGTGCTGTGGGTATCGTTCTGTATAAGTAAAACACTGATTGGCCAGTGGCCAGGCAGGAAGTATAGGCGGGACAAGGAGAGAGGAGAATTCTGGGAAGTGGAAGGCTGAGTCAGGGAGACACTGCCAGCCGCCACCATGACAAGCAGCATGTGAAGATGCCCGTAAGCCACGAGCCACGTGGCAAGGTATAGATTTATAGAAATGGATTAATTTAAGATGTAAGAATTAGATAGCTAGAAGCCTGAGCCATTAGGCCAAACAGTTTAAACAACATAAGTCTCTGTGTTTACTTGTTTGAGTCTGAGCAGCTGTGGGGCTGGCGGGTGACAGAGATTTGTCCTGACTGTGGGCCAGGCAGGAAAACTCTAGCTACATGTAGGTACTTTGTTTTCACCTCCATTTTCACCTGCTTGATAAGGGTGAAACTGGTGTGTACAATAAGGACGTTGAACATATATAAGCTTCCTAAGGAAACATGAACTTGAATTGAACTGCAGTAGCTGCTCTACCACAGTTTAAAGGAAATATGATTATGGTTACCTTAGCAACCATAGCTCCGCACTTGCTTTGTTTTATTACTTACTGTTTTCTTATTTTAGTATCATTTGGAAGAGAAACAAAGGGGAAAATATCATTAGAGTATCACTTTCAAATTATGATGTATTGAGGCAGCTGGGAATGACATAATTTTTTATAGTTAAAAAACCATCTCCTTTTCTTAAATTTTCCTGAAATACTGGAACACTCAGATATAAGAAGTGAAGTAAAATAGGCTAAATATTCTTGCTAACTATAGAGTTAGTTTTTAAAGATTACAAAAAGATATTTATTTATATTTATTTATTTATTTATATTTTCTTGGGCATACAAGTAAGGACTTTATTGTTCTTTAAAGTGGGAAAGACTTTTGGTCAATAAATTTTGTAAGTACTTTTGTTTATAATACAGTTATTCAGTACAGTTATTCAGTACAAATATATGTATACCCAAAATGGGTTCATTCTAGTAAAGTACTAGTTGATAGATTGTCAGTGATATTTAAATATTATTTTCTATGTTAGTTACTTGTTTCATCACTGGGACCAAAATAACTGATATAAATAACTTAAGGGAAGAAAGGTTTATTTTTATTTTTATTTATTTATTTATTTATTTATTTATTCATTCATTTATTTATTTATTTATTTATTTATTTATTTTGGTTTTTTGAGACCTGTGTAACAAGTCTGTGTAACAGCCTTGGCTATCCTGGAACCTGATCTGTAGACCAGACTGGCTTTGAACTCACAGAGAGCCACCTGCTTCTGCCTCCTGAGTGCTGGGATTAAAGGCCCAGAAAGAGTTATTTTGGCTCCTGGCTTCAGAAGGTCACAGTCCATCATGGCAAGGAGGGTGTGTAGTGGAAGAAACTCCGTCCATGGCAGTGTGGGTGTAAGGCAGATAGACAGCATGCTAAAAAAAAACAGGAGTGGATGTAATTTTCAAGTTTTTCCCTACTGACCTACTTCTATCGTCCAGCTCCCAACTCCTGAAGGCTTCACAGCCTTTAAAGTAATAGAAAAAAAGAAAACAAAATAAACAATCAAAAAACAAATTTGGAATTGAGTACTAAGAATACCATCTTTTAAAAAATTATTTTTAATTTTTTTCTTTTGTTAAAAACAGACTTTTTTTTCTCACATTTATCCTGATTATGGTTTCCCCGCCCTCTACTCCTCCCAGTTCCACTCCACCTGCCTTCCCATTGGGAACCACTCTCTTTCTGTTCTCATTAGAAACAAACAGGCAGCTGGGATGTAAAATAAATAAATAAAATTATTTTAAAAGAAAAAACAAATAGGCTTCTAAGGGATAATGAGCAAATATAATATAATATAATAGGATAAAATAAAAACTAACACATTGGAATTGGACAAAAGAAACAAGCAGAAGAGACAGAGCCCAAGAGAAGGCACAAGAGACCCACTCATTTGGTTTGCACACTCAGGAATCCCATAAAAACACTGAAGTAGAGGCCATAATATATATGCAGAGGAACTGGTGCAGACCTGTGCAGGGCCTGTGCATGCTGCTTCAGTCCCTCTGAATTCATATGAACTTTGCTCATTTAAATCATATGCTGATTTAAAGGGCCTTACTCTCCTGGTGTCCTCCATCTCCTCTGGCTCCTACTTTCTATTTCCTCTTCTGTCGGGTTCCTATAGTTCCTATAGTCCTGTAGTCCTATAGGGGAGGGATTCGATGGAGACAACCCCTTCAGAATTGAGTGTTCCACAGTCTCTCATTCTCTCCATACTGTCTGGCTGTGGGTCTCTGCATTTGTTCCCATCTGCTGCAGGAGGAAACTTCTCTGATGATGGCTGAATAAGCCACTGATTTATGAGTAGAGCAGAATATCATTAGGAGTAATTTTACTACTATATTGTTTTGTTTTGAAAGAACAGTGGCATTTTGTTTTACCTTAGGTCCCTGAGTATCTGGTATCAGGATTTTGGTCACCCAAACAGTGTTAGGTATGGGTTCTATCTGTGGAGTGGGCCTTAAGTCAAATCAGATATTTCTTCATTACTCCCACAAGTTTGTGCCACTATTGCCCTAGCATATCTTACAGGCTGGACACCATTATTGATCCAATAGTCTGTGGTTGGGTTGATGTTTACATTTCTCTTTTAAGAGCATGCAGAGTACCTTCCTGTACCAAAGACATGAGATCATAGGAGTGAAGGCTATTTGTACACACTGGCTCGATTTCTCCATGTCCAGTGAGTTGTGTAGATGTTGTCTTTAGCAATGGGGCCTTGCCATCAGTTTGTGGAAAGCAACCTATATTCTTTGAAACAGCCGGGGTTGTTTGGAGATTCCTAAGGGAACCTTTTGGCCAACAACTCAATTAGATGTAATCTAATCCTGGGGTTGGAAGCTTCATTTGGTGACAAGAGATGGCTAGTTGGGGCTAGATGATGGTAGTTGGTTTGCTTAATCTGCCCATACCCTTTTCCCCTCATAGAAGTGTAGAGTTATAAGCAAATGGATTTTTTGAAAACTTGTGCCTGAAAGACTATCTTCTCACATTGCCTTTAGTGGAAAATGTTCCATTTGATACCATAATGCTTTCTAATGGAGAAAAATGCAGGGGTTGTGCACTTGCTTGACTTATTAAGTAGAAAGGCAGTATTTCACAAGGTTCTTCATTTAAAAGCTGTTAGAATATATGAAAAATCTAGTTGTAAGATTTCCTTTAAAGAGGGGAAAGTTAGAACAGTTCTTGGGTGTCAGGGGCCCAGTGCCCTTCCTACATAAGCCCACAGCATAAATTGAAGAAAATATTATGGAATAGCTTTGCTCCTATGAACTCTTCATTCCTATAGGGACCAATGGTCACTTCAAACAAATGAGGATAATTACTTCTTCCTGTGGTATATTCTCTTGTGTTTTATTCAAGCTGATTTCAATATCCTAAGTTTTAATCAAATATTACAAGAGAAGAAAAATATAGGAAAACTAATATAAAAAAATCTATGCATTGGTTACTCAGACTGAATCATGATTAACATTTGCTATTGTTTGCCTTGGGTATTTTCATGCTTTTGTAAAAAAATATAAGTATATTATAGACACAGATGAAACCTTTGATATGTAAGAAGTTTTCCTATTATAATAATTTATTCAGTCTATTTCTTGTCTTTTCCACTTACTAGCATGAATTGTTGAGAACCAAAAGATAATAATTAATTATATTTCATATTTTTATATATCCAGAGTATTTTTGTTGTTTAGTGTAGCTGATTTGATATTATTTGTATGACTTTCTTTCATCAAGGTTTAAATATTACCATGACCTCACACTCAAGAGAGCCTTTGAAAATGCCCTGTATCTCCTCCATATTGGGATGGCATGTTCTTTTATGACAGAGTGAATACAAATCATCCTAATTCATAATAAAGGGCTAAATACAGCTTTTTAAAAATTTCCATGGCAACTTTAAAACGATGCATTCTTTTCTCTGCTACCTTTAACACAGTCATTAGTTTGTTATTCAGGTGCTTTCCAGAATGTTGTCTCTATTCATCCTGCATGGTGGTTAGAACAAGTGGTATTACAACTATCTCCCACGTAAGGAAATTAGAGGACTATGGTGTCAGTACATTTCTTGTCAATCTTAAATTCACCTTTGCACCTCCCAACGAGCTTCACAAAAGTACTATTCTTAAGCTCCACAGAGAGTTGATACAAATCAACTGTGCTGAGATAGACCGTGAGCATCAGTATTTTTAAATGATTCTACTGTGAAGCTAAGGTTGAAGACCTCCCAATGAATCAGTAGACCCTTGTCCAAATCACTCAACTGGAGGCTACTTGTCCCAGGAATAAAAAATTGGACATTTTGATTGTCCCAAATGATAGAAGGGAGCTACAGACATCTATTAGGGAGAAGCCAGGGATGCTGATAAGTACACTATTGTACCAGGCTTTTTGTTTTGGGCTACCAATCAGCTCCAAAATCATGACATAGAGACTTATTACTTTTGAATGCTCAGCCTAGCTTAGGCTCATTTCTAGATACCTCTTTTAAATTAACCTGTTTATCTACCTTTATCTACCTTTTACCTCAGGGTTTTTTACTTTTCTTTCCTTCTGTTTATCTTACTTTCACTGCTTCCTCCAGTGTGACTGCCTGGTTTCTGGCCTCGGGCATCTCTCTCTCTTTCCCCCTCATTCTCTTCTCTCGTTCTTTTTTTATTCTTCTAGATTCCTCCTTCTATTCATTCTCTCTGTCTGCCAGCCCTGCCTATCCTTTCTCCTGCCTAGCTACTAGCTGTTCAGCTCTTTATTAGACCAATCAGGTGCCTTAGGAGGCAAGGTGAAACAAATGCTACACATCTTTACATAATTAAACACACATTCTTACATCATTAAACAAATGCAGCATAAACAAATGCAACACACCTTTACACAGTTAAACATTTCCTAGCATAAACAAATGTAACACATCTTTGCCTAGTTAAAATAATATTCCACAACACCCTATGGCATCATTGAATTATCGGGACCCAAGACTCAAGGATACTGCAGCTGAGAAACTCTAATTTGGCTGATAAGTGATAGACTGAATTTTTCCAACAATATATGCAAATTAGTTGTGATCTTATTGATACTGCTAACGAAATGAATTTTAAGCAGGTTGCTCTTTAAATCTAAAATGTTTACAGTGACTGTTCAGTTTACCAGTACTCATGTGATATTATAACCATAGGATGATTACCAGACATTTGCATATTAAATATTTTTGTTACCCTTGTCCAACTATTAAAAGTAACACAAAACAACAAAACAAAGGCAGCAATATCAAGAAGAAAAGTTTTCATTTTCAACTTAAATATATATATATATATGTATATATATATGCGATTCTTTAAAAAAAAAAAACTCCATTGAAAGCTCCTGCAGGGCTTGTGGAAACCACTGCCTACTGGCCCCATCCTGAACATCCAGTCAGTGAACCTGGGTTGGAATTCAAGCATATGTATTTTTATACTTTCTAGATAGGTCCTGCCTTGGGGACCACACTTTGAGAATCAGTGATACAGAGAATGTATCCATGGTAGATTTTTAAGGTGATATTAACCCCAGGAAGCATTTGTGAACACTGCAAGTTAATAGAATACAAAACTTTATCATAGTACAGGAACAACTTGAAATATGATTCTTCAAAGGGGAGTACAAAGGTGGTGAAATGGTGGAATTGTAATCAGAAAACTCACTTGGTATCAAGCTTTTTGCTCTAATGTCTAAGAACAACTTGAGTTGCCACTTATAAGTTTTGTGAAGAACAAGTCCAGTATTGAAAATGGATGGCTTCCCTCCTCATCAGGAATGGGAAGATGCTAGTTTAATGAGACGCTTGCAGTTTAATGAGAAAGATGTTATTTTTTATAGTACTGAATAGGTATTATGCATACTATAAGTAGATACTCAATTAAGAAATGATCCACACAAAACCTGCCTAAGGTTTGAATTGATTAACATATGGCTGTCAAATGATAGATGGTATATCTAAATTTCAGTGAAATGCTTTACCTCTTTTAAACATATCAAATTTTCAATGAATTGAATTGTTGGCTACGGTGGAGGAATAATAGTAAAACATTAAGTCTGAAACTTGTGTACGGCATTTCAAAAACAAGTCAATTGACCAATGACAAGTAACAGACAATAGTGACTGTGATGGTGTTTTATGAAAGGGAGTTAGTGTCCTCATATTTTGGTCTTTGCACCAGTCACTTTTCTCATTGCTGTGACAAAGTACCTCGTAGAAGATAGTATACAAAGGAGTGGCTTTCTTTGGCTCATAGTTTGAGGGTACAGTCTCTCATAGTGGAGAGGTGATAAGTATGGCTCTAGGTGAGGTGGCAGCAGCATTAAGTAACTGATGGTATTTCTACTATTTGTTCAATCTGAGACTCCAGAATATGGCATGGTTCCACCTGCATCTTCCCTCCTCAGTTAAACGTTTCTGAAACAGACTTATAGACACAGCTAGGGGTATCTTCTAGGTGATTATCCAGTAAATTAGTACCCACCCATTATTCCTAAAGCAAGAAGAGTATGGGGGAAACTATAGTTTATTTTTATCTCTGATTCTGAAATGCTTTCAAAATACCCCAATAATAACAGTTTTGTCACTCCCTTCTACAACTTTACATTTCTTACTCAATATCAAATAATAATTGTATTTTGTCAGAACCTACTTAAATAACTGCTATGGTTTGAGTGTTATAAAAGTTCATGTTTTAGAAATTTAATTCTCACATTTATGTGTCAATGTTATTTGAAGCTGGAGTAACAGTGATAGCATTAGTGTCTTTACAAGAAGAAAATGAAAGATCTCAGCTGAACCAAAACTCTTGCAATGATAATCATGAGTGAAATAAATCTCATTCATTATAAATTACCCTGTTCTGGGTATCGTGTCATAGAAACAGAAAAGGCACTAACTAGAGATAAATACTAAGTCTATGTATTTCTACAGTCCATGAATTTGAAATCATATATTACATTCCCATTTAAAGTTAGGAGCAGGAGCTAGAGAGGTAGCTCTTGTTGCTTTTCCTGAGGACACGTATTTAAATCCCAGCACCCACATGTTAGTTCACAACCATCCTTAACTTCAGTTACAGAGTACCT
Source organism: Peromyscus eremicus (assembly GCF_949786415.1). Lineage (NCBI taxonomy): Eukaryota > Metazoa > Chordata > Mammalia > Rodentia > Cricetidae > Peromyscus > Peromyscus eremicus. The sequence goes on along the minus strand of NC_081439.1, from coordinate 20,813,660 downwards.
AGCGCCATTTTTTACCTTCACAGGCATCAGGCACATACAGACATGCTGGTAAAACACTCATATATATAAAATAAATAAAAAGATCAGTAGGTCTCAAAGAACTACAGACAACTAAGGAATGCCAAAAGTGGGAAAAATAGTTTTCCCTAGGGAAGAGCACAGCAATTAGCCATCCAATACCAAATGTTCAGCCCTCAAAACACTGTGTGTGTGTGTGTGTGTGTGTGTGTGTGTGTGTGTGTGTGTGTGTGTGTGTGTGTGTATGCATTTTCAAATACTTACAGACCAAGTAGATTATATTTAGGAATGTATAGACATATACATATATACATGTAACAACAATTAGTGAAAAAAGAGGCCAAGAATTTGAAAGAGAGCAAGGAGAAGTATATAAGAGATTTGGGAGGGAAAAAAGGGAAGACATGTTGTAATTTTATTATATTCTCAAAATAAAAGAAGTAATAAAAAACACACAGAAATAAATATTTTGAAATTAATAAAAATAAAGTTAGCATCATTATAGAGATAATCCAAATTATACTGCCCACTGTGCAAACTTTTAGCTCTGAGTTTAGGGGTTGAGAATAAAGAAATAAACTACCAAGAGAATTTTGACACCTAACTAAGCCTTTCTGTTGTGTTGATGATATAGATGACAGTCATCAAGAAGTCTTCCAAAGAAGAACTAAATGACCCTGTATTGTAAAAATATGGTATAGAATTTAAACTGCTCAGAGAAGTTAAATCTTAGAATTAAAAAAAAATAAAACAAGTGCCTGTGAATGCAGTTCTACTACTGTGTGTTTAAGAGGAAGCCCAGAGGTTGCTATGGTATTACTTCTGCGTGCATGGCAACAGAGTGAACTTAGTGATTCAGCTTGATAAAAGAGGAAATTAGCTCACCATTTCCCTTTCCCTAAATCAGAGTCAGATATCCAAATATTTCATTTTGAAATGGTATATCCATCAACATGTTCTAATGGATGAAAGTCAGTGGTGGGGGTGGGTGGGGGAGAGTCATAAGATGAAATATGTATATCATGTGCTTACCAGAGACAATGCAACTTGTGTTTAAAGAATCTAATAATGTCTCTGCATCCTTCTTTCTCCTGATAGGATGGGGTTTCTCAGTGGCATATGTTGGGAGAATATACAGTGATGAGTAATACTTTGGCAAAGGACAGCAATTTATCAGCCCATATAACTTTGTTCTAATGAAAGCTGATCATGATGCATTTTGAGAAAAAAAAAAAAAACACTGTTAGGCTATGAAACTCTAATTCCCTATGTATAACAGCCCTCCAGGGAAGGGATAGATTTTGCCAGCATACTATGTGAAGTTTAGTCATTAGCAACCACACAAAGCAGAGGTCAGCTGTGGGTGTATCTGTGGGAGGCACCGTTATGAAATCAACCATCAGCCACTGCAGCAGTGAGGTGATCCAACACAAACAGAGCCAAATGTCACAAATAAATGCTGACATTTTATCACATGGCAATTTTCATTATTATTTTACCACTGTGTCTTTTCTTACGTTGTTTATCTTCCACATCTTTATTTTGTCTCCCATTTCCTTTCTTTTAACCGATAAATGAAAAATGGGGAAGTAAGGTTTGAGTCAGTACTTGACCACGAATACAGGAAGTTAACTGAATCCACCCCCACCCTGTCCTCCTCCCCCCAAAACATACAAAAGCTAAACCCATGAAGATAGATTCTACATTTATTTGGGGTTGACATGAGTTTCAGCACATAACAATTTTATTTATTTGTTTTTAAAATTGAGGCTTTTGAAGAGTACAATCCCATGATTTTGAAAGAAATTTTTACTACATTCATTTTTGTGTGTATATATGCATGTGTGTGTGCACATCATGGTGGATGTGAAAGGTTATAAAACAACTTGTGTGATATGGTTCTCTCCTACCAGTTTGTCTGGCTTGGCAGCAATTGCTGAAGCATCTTACTGTCTCCATTCTATGACTTTTTTTTTTTTTTTTTGGTTTTTCAAGACAGGGATTCTCTGTGTAGCTTTGCACCTTTCCTGGAACTTTCTTTGTAGACTAGGCTGGTCTCGAACTCACAGAGAACCGCCTGTCTCTGCCTCCTGAGTGCTGGGATTAAAAGCATGCACCACCACCGCCCGGCTCCATTCTATGATTTTTAATAAATACATAAAATTCGTACTACTCACCACCACGGGTCAGAAATAATAAGAGTTCTATCATAGACTCCAAATTCCCTCATGATGCCTTTTTATTGTCATCCCTCACTCCTTTTGGGCCCCTGGCAATCACTGAGCTGTTAGAATGATCTTAAAATAGCTTTAACTATTTTCTCCACTGAACTCATTCATGTAATTGCTAGTCATTGATACTCTGCTATATGCAGGTCTAGGGAGAAATGGTAAACAAAATGAAATGTGGCTTTCTATCAAGAAATAGGATAATAAACAAAATTAAATCAGTAGTTCCAAATTGTAGTAAAGGATATATAAAAATCAGGCAGTTTCCTGTGAGAACAGATATTAGAAGGCAAACTCTAATTTAGATGGTATTAGAAGTAGTTACTCTAGAGTGTCCTTTAATCAGAGAACAAAATGATGGTAAGGAACCAACATGAGAAGTTGACAGCATGAACAATCGTTGCAGGTAGAGGAAACAGAAGGCCAAACAGAGACAGAATTCTCTTGAGAGATGAGGAAAATGGCATTAGGTATTGTGGACAGATGGGCACAGAATATGTAAGGTGTGTACATAATTATGTTATTGCAGGAAGATCATTATGTTGAATTCAGATGAGCATTTAATTGGGATGACTTGATAGGTATTTTAGATATTTGTATAAATTAGTAATTTTGAAACATTGTCATAAAATACATGATACAGACTACTTAAAGTAGAGTTGCTTAATTTTTTTCATGGTTCTGGGAGTTCAAGTCCAGGATTGGATTCCCTATTTCTTTGGCCTACCAAGGCTGGCACACAATGACAGGAGTATGGTCATCTCCTGTCAATGTTACTGTATGTATTTACTATTTACAGTATAGTATGTATAGTAAAGCAAAGCAAAACTGCTCACATCTGGAACTGGAGCACAAAAGAAAGAGTTTTCAGTCTGGCAATCCAATCCCTCTTGAAGACATAGCCCCAATGACCAAATGACCTTCACCTCTTACAGGTTCACTGCACTCATTAATACTGCCTCTCCAACTAGGATCTAAATATTTCCTTCACAGGTTTTGGGGAACAGTATCCATACCCAATCCATATCAGTGTAGAAAACTCCAATATAGGGAGCCCAGAATAAATGCAAATCATTGAATTCAGTATTAACGGAGGATTGGGTTTGGACAACAACTGTGGAGCTGGAGAAGAAATAAATTTTAAATGTTATATTAGAAGTAGAAAACACAAGCCAAGCACAATGGATAATCTTTCCCTATAGAAACACACACCCTGAAAGGTTTATCCAACAGGGATAAGGACTTCCCAGTAGCACAAATGGAGTACCAGCCCTAGTCTTCCCTTGCCTATATGTACCCTAGCTCCTCCCCCAGGCTGTGTGCAGTTGCCAGGTGGTAAGGAGCAGCTGGATACTCAGATAAGAATATTATGCCTTAGTCCATCCTTCTATGTGAGGAATAAACTGTAAACAACCCCAGCTAGGTTGATCTTTTGAAAGGGAGCACAACCCTAAGATGGCAATTGCTTGGCTAGGCTGAGGACAGTCACTCCTGACAATCATTGTTGCAGCTCAAATGAATGCTTCCTGGCTGGAAACTGGAATAAGGAAATGGAAACAGACTACCCCAAGTTTTCTCCCTAATCCTCTTGGGTGGAATCATTTTAGGTTACCATTTTTTTTTTTATCTGTTCAGAATGGTCATAGTAAGCGTTTCAACTCAGTTCAAAAATAAAAAGTGTGGTCGCCTATCTGCCTTTACAGATGAATGGCTGATGGAAGAGTTTCCTGGTGCTTGCAACTTGAAAAATCTGCAAGTATGGGGATATCCTTTAAGCCTTCTTAATTTTGTGATAGATCAAAATATTCCTATTTCTGTCTGTGTTTGAACAGTATCTTGGACAAGAGAGTGCCAACATCATCTAATTTTCATGTCCCATGCACATTTACTATTGAAAGAGAAAGGAAAAGACCTTTGAAGCTGGGGTAATTGTCTAGACAGTCCCAAAATATCTACTCCCAGGTGCAGAGGAAGCTGTGAAATGCAGACAAAGCATTAGGGTCCTTTGCCAAAAATTCAGTTTGTTTGAATTCTTACACAAATTTCAAGGGAGGTAATATCCAGAAGATATAATTCTAACAATTATGATCAGTGGTTACATTCAATTATCATTACTTTCTTCACATGGAGGTATTTTGTGTTCTAAACAAAACTGTAAAATTATTTTCTTAGATAATTGTCATGTTAATTTGGAGTTTAAATAGCCCAGGGTTGAATATTTAGGTGAATGACACACTCATAAGGAGGTACAAGGATGGAAAACACTGTCAGTGTTGCCATAAGCCCAACCACATAGACTGTCAGTGGCTTTCTGCTGTTGGTCCACTCATGAGCTTCTTACAGCATAATTCCACACTATCTACATTTTGTTCCCTTGCCTTATGTTTGTTAGCAGCAGGAAAATGTTGCAAATGGAGATGAATAAATATATCCTTACATCTAAGACTCATGAGTACTAAAATAAATGTCATGGGAAGCTGTGAATGGAATATACAAAAAAGAGAACTGGATAATTCGAGTTTATTCAAAGAAGGCATGTTTCTAAGAGACAGCCCTGAGAGGAACATTTTATTTTATTTTATTTTATTTTGGTTTTTTGAGACAGGGTTTCTCTGTGTAGCTTCGCACTTTTCCTGGATCTTGCTCTGTAGACTAGGCTGGCCTTGAACTCACAAAGATCCGCCTGCCTCTGCCTCCCAAGTGCTGGGATTAAAGGCATGCGCCACCACCGCGCAGTTGAGAGGAACATTTTCATGAGAATGGAAGTAGCATAATAAGGGTAACTGAGTTTGAGCAAGGAGTTTCATTCTTGAAAAACACTGTAGCTAAGTTTTTAAACTTTAATAAAGGAAGTGAAGTGAAGAGATTAGGGTGAGACAGTAAATGCATTACTTGAAAATACTCTCATTTTTAGATACTCCCCTTCCTTAGGTTGAGCAATTGGCTCAGTTTGGTTAGCTGTTTACACATAGCTTCATGGGCAATTTTTAAATATGCAGAGAAGGTTAAGGCTATGATTTCTCTATTCAGTTGTACTTACCCAGGGAACCCAAATCAACAAATAATTTACGAGCTTTCTTACCCATGGCAGCACTGAAGTGAGATGCCAGCATTAGACAGAAATAGCCTCCTTAGGCTAACTTCAGGTCTTCCAAGATAACATAGCAGAAGAGTAATATATAGTAAATGCATACAGTAACATACAGTTAATCAATAACAGAAATACTAACTTCTCATGGAGGATTTTAGTGAGCCCTTATGCCATATGCCATCATTGTAACAAAATGCTGGGCAAGAAGTAACTTTTTTTATGGGAAGAGGAATTCATTTTGGCTCATGATTTGAAGAGATATTGTTCTTTATGGCTGGGAAGGCATAGTATCTAGGGAGGCTTGTGGCTATGACAGGAGCAGTATGTAGCTACCTGCTCACATCTAGGTGGATCAGGAAACAAAATAGATAGGTGAATGTAGGTGCTCATTAGCTTTCTCCTTTTCCCCGTTTTATTCATTCTAGGACCTCTGCTCATTCAAGGTTGGCCTTCTCCCTTCAGTTAATGCTCTACACACACACACACAGACACACACACAGAAAGAGAAAGAGAGAGAGAGAGAGAGAGAGAGAGAGAGAGAGAGAGAGAGAGAGAGAGAGAGAGGTCTATCTCAGTCTAATCAAGTTGTCCATGAAAATTAACCATCATAGTACCTGACTAGATGCCATGATGTTGCAGCTTGTAGAGTCATGGATTTCTTTTGCATATCTTAAGCACAGATTTACTCATTTATTCTGACCAATCAGTTAATTTCTTTTACTTGTTTTATTTAACCACTTTATAAATGCAGAACAAGTACCAGGAATTATTCCAAGAGCTGCATATTGGAACTTTAGTGTTAGCTCAATTTTATCCTCAGAACAAACCTGTATTGATTATAGTTTACAGGTCAGGAAGCCAAGATTCAGAAAGGATGTGCTCCTTTCCCAAAGTCCTTTCAAGATCAGTTTTCAGTCAGCAGTTTTTCTGACCATATATTCCATTGTGTTAGGCTAGGGCCCTAAGGAGAGACCTACTTGACGAAGCTGAGTCAGAAAACAAAGGGGGTGCATCTGACATAGTGACACTATTTACTGGCTTCATGCCTTCCCTACATCCTGTTAGCAAAAATTTTTAAGTGGAAACCATGCTTAACACATCATGACAGAAGACACAAATACTCAAGTAAGTAAAATACACAGTACGGGAAAGACGAGAGCTGTACACAAAGGAGGCAAATGTGCCCAAAGAGGCACAGATAAAACATTTAGGGAAGAGCAAACAAAGGAGGGCTTTTCTCCAGTCAGGGAAAGGACAAGAGTACTGGGGGAATGATGCCTTCAAGGGATGGTATTGAAATAGACTCAAGAGAGGCAGTGCTGAGATGTGGGAGGAAGTCACAGCTAGTTGGCCTAATTGGTTCCTATTCCTGTAAGAGTATGTGATCTAAAATGGGAGAGTAGGGCAGTGGATCAGATGGGAACAAAGGCAGAGAGGAAGAAAGAGTCTTGGGGAAAGAGATGTATCCTCAGGGAGATCACACTAAATCCATGGAGCTCTGTGAAACCCTGTGGAGTGTTTTGTTTCTGTTGTTGTTTGTTTGTTTGTTTGTTTGTTTGTTTGTTTTAGAGTCCTTATGCACACCAAGGAACTACTACAAGTTTATAGCTAGTGAAATGGCATCATGAAAATTCTGGTTAAAAAAGATGATCTTGGCAGGGTATAGTAGTGAATGGAGAAGGGAAGATTTGGGGCAGGAAATCAACTTAACACATGGGTCTTTGCAAAACCTTACAAAGATTTTCTCAGAAAACTAAGTATATGTTTAGAGGTGTAAATCAGTGGTCGAGTGTTTCCCTGCTGTGCATGAGGTCCTGGATTTTATCTGTCACCCCACACAAAAAAAGTGAAGCAAGATGTTATCACATGGCCCCAAAATCTCACTGCTCAGCATATACTTAAAAGAAACAATTTTTCTTCAAAAGCACCTGAAAACAAGTAATCAGAAAGTGCTTCTATGTGAATGCTAATTTCTGGCTTTTGTTGGTTATAAGCTAGAAATTGAAAGCAGCCTACATGTCCACCAATGGAATAATGCCTAATCAAAATATGATCTGCCCATACAGTGGAATACTACTTGACAATAGTATACCAATATATCTTGCACAGACCCCCGAAAACATTCTGCTAACTGAAGGAAGTCAGACACTAAAATTCACTTATTCCATTTGTAAGAAACACCCAGAACAGGCAAATTTGTAGAGACAAAAAGTAAGTTGGTGATTACCAGGAACTAGGGGCAGAGACTAACTGGGAAAAGATTGATTAATGGGATCTAGGATCCCTTTTAAGATGATAGACTATTCTGGAATTAGATAGAAGCAGTGATTGTGTAGCAGTGCGGTTGAACTAAACACCACTGACTTGCCCTTCTTAAAATGGTTAGTTTTGTGTTAGGTGAATTTGATTCATTCAATGTATTGTTAAAGCTTGTGTGGGTTTAGGCCAAGGCAAGGCTATGAGAATAGAAAAAAAAATAAGGAAAAATCCCTTCAAGAGAGCTGGACAGCACTGCAAAGAGAACCAAAGAGAAGGTAGGCTTCTGTAGCTTTCTGGTTAGATGCCTGGATGGTGCCATTGTTCTTTGCATGAATCAGAATGATTGCCTAAGTCTCAAGTCTCCATTTTTAACCTGCCATCTTGCTACGGGTCTGTAGGCAGATTTCTCCACCTTCTTCATTATCAAATGGAAATGACAGTGCTGCTATGAAGATATAATGAGTAGGTACATATAGAGCACAGAACTCTGTACCTGATACCAAGAAGACCTCCTCATTAGTATTTGGAGATTGCATAAAGAAACAGGTTTATTTGATTTTCAATTTGAGGTCACCCATTTCAGAAATGTGAAAAGGGCAAGCATTCTAAGACTCATAAGGCATCTCTTTAACCATTAAGAAATATGGTAGTTGTTCTGTAATGCTTAATTATTATTGTCATCTGGACTGGATTGAGGATCACCTAGGAGATCGGGGTGCACCTCTCAGAGTGTCATAAGGGCACTTCAGAGAGAACTGACTGAGAAGAAAGAGCCACCTTGAATGTGACATCATTGCATGGACATGGTACTTGGATTGAATGTGAGCCTAGTGTCAGCATTCCTCTCTCTCTGCTTCCTGATCTACTGAAATGTCAGCAAGCCACCACATGCTCCTGAATTCATTCAGTCACCCACTGCAGTGCCTCCCCTACTATGATGGGCCTTATCCCTTTACACTGTGAGCCAAAATACTGCCATCCTCTGCCACAAATTGCTTCTTCATAGATATTTGGAGCATGAAGATGAGAAAAGTAGCTAATATATTCACTAGGAGGTTTTCTAAAAATCACACTTTGGCAAATTATAGTTGGATACATGTGTAGTGCACAAGTTGATGGGACAAGTTTGAAAACAATGGGGAATGATGAAATTAAGGTAGTGAACATACTGATCACCTCAAATATTTAACCTTTTGTGATGAAAACGCTGAAATTTTCTTTTCCTGGTTTTGGAATACACACTACTTAGTCACTAGCTATATTTACTACGCTGGGCTACAGATCTGTATAAAACTCCGAGGCTCTGCTGTTTGGCTGCACCATCCTCATCCTCTAGCCCCACTTTAACCAGAGCAATGGAGCACTCTGGGATGTACGCAGAGCAATAGCTGGCACTTAACAAGTTCTGAATAATTGTTGCCTTTCATTTTGGAGGCTGTGGTTGAGGTTGTACTGCTACTATAAAATGATGGTCAGGGTCTGCTTGTAAATACTCTTTAACAGAAACGTGGTTCTTGAACAACTTGTTGGAAGGAGTTGGGGGTTGGTGACAAACTTAGAGTTGGCTAGTTTAATTAATCACTAGAGTTAACTTACTGAAGCAGCTACCATGTTTTTACTTCTTAATTTTATCTCATTGAGGGGGAAATTGACTTGAAATTTTGTAGCTTTCTTTCTTATGTATTTTTCTGCACTAAAAAAAGTAGTTCCTGCTACTCATAATGTTTAATTATGCAATACTCGATTCAAACATTCCAAATATCAAAAGATGACTATGTTAGGGTCAACCCATACAATTTTTATCATCTTTCAGAGAGCCAATGAATCACTCCTCATCATTAGCTCCAGGAACTTGCCGTAATGATCTCATAATCCTGGGGCTCACATGTCCCAGGTTTCTCAGCCTCCATGAAGTTCATTACTTATTAAAGTTTGGGATCTGTTCCCACGTAGGTGTAATGGGATCAGCAGAATGATAAAGATGATGGAACTGGCATTTAGAGGGAAAGCTCATTTCTAACAACTGCCTCTTCTAATGAGTCACTGCAATGCCTCTATGATTATAAAATTTGCTATTTCATAGCACTGGAAATTTTAAATCTTTACACTTAGCTCTTGAATAATCAGCCTATGGCAGACATTATTCTTAGGACTCAGTGTGTTGAAAATTGAATTGAAGTTAGGATTTCACACCCCAATGTCTCAGGTGACTTTTAGTAACTTTGGGGCATTAATATACCTCTAGACCAGCAGTTCTCAACCTGTGGATCATGACTCTTTTGGGGACTGAAAGACCCTTTCATAGGGCTTGTATATCAGATATACTGCATATCAGATTTTTACATCATAATTCATAACAGTAGCAAAATGACAGTTATGAAGTAACAATGAAATAATTTTATGGTTGGGGATTACCATACATGAGGAAATATATTAAAGGGTCACAGTGTTAGGAAGGTTGAGAACCACTGCTGTAGACCTAGAAATAAGTTTGTGAAAATTCTTTAGAAGTAAAGAAATAAAATATCACAAAACAAATTATAGAAATGAAGATTTTTCTCAAAAAATACTCAAGAATAGTGGAGAGACTAGGAGTTCTATGGATCAGGCACTTGCATATCATTAACCACTGACTAAAATGTTGAGCATCCATTAGATTTTAGCCAATTGGGCAGAACACCATGGCACTTGATAGAAAAGAGTGGTGGTTCCCAGACACTGGCATCCAGTTATGCACTGTTATTTGTTTCTAAGAACTCTGCATGCATTCACATAGAACTTAGTCCTCATAAAAGTCAGAGCTATAGTCAGAATTTTACTTTTACCAAACAGATAGCTTGCTCCCACACATTGTTTAATAAATAATGTAACAAGATTAGAATTTGAGTTTTGGTCAGGTGCCCATGCCTTAATTAATCCATGCACTCAGGAGGCCGAAGCAGGCAGATCTTTGAGAATTCCATGTTAGCCAGGGCTACATAGTAAGGGCCATCTCAAAAAAAATGGAAGGAAGGAAGGAAAGAAGGAAGGAAGGGAAGGAGGGAGGGAGGGAGGGAGGGAGGGAGGGAGGGAGGAAAGAAGGAAGAAAGGGCCAGTCTGAGTCTGGCTTTCCCACCAGCACATCTGTAAGTGTGTTCCACTCTAGAAACTTGATGTTTCTCTTCTGAAATGTTGATAGTATATAATGTAAAGAAAATCATGGATAGACAATCAGAGAATCAAATACACAGGAAACAGTTTTTTTTTTCTTTCCTGGCATGAAGTTTTCAAGTTTACTTTCAGGTTTAATAAAACATGAGTAATTTGCACAGTGCTAGTCCCTTGTAAAAAAAATATAATGCAATTTATATTAAGTAATGTGGGTTTTGCCTGATGTGTAATTACCATATGATCCACATGTTATTTGTGTCAAGCATGTTACCTGACTACAATGATTTTAAATAAATAAAGTGATGTATTATGGCTTTATTTAATAAAATACATAAAAAGCCATACTTGGAAAAGATACTGGAAGTCATTGAAGAGAAATCTAATCCAAGTTTAACAACTCTGTTAATTGAAAAAAAAAAAAGGCATTTGCAGTTGCAAGTGATCATTACCCTGCCGTGACTTAGTTTTATGGAAAATGAATGTGTTTACTTACTTCCCTTTAAAACTCTGATTTTAATAGTGACTCCTAAGCAATACAGAACATCCTTTGTGTTTGACATCAAAGGGAAAAAGAAGACTTAGTCAACCTTGTTGCTCTAACTTTAGCTGTATTGATTCCTATGATGGGTTTTTCATAGCATGTCAAGTGATTGCTGTTTTGCAGTGAAGGTGTTACTTTGATTCAATATCAAAGCAACGCATTATGCCTCAGCCTTCCATTGTATTTCTTGTTCAGTGAACTGCCAAAAAGAACAAGAAGGAGTACTTTTAAATTCCACTTGCCATGGAAAGAGAAACATCACTCAGATAAAATGTCTGCTTTCTAAATGGATGATTTTTCTGTACTATTTGGAATTGGATGTTTCTTGTTATACCTATTTAACTAGGGTGCATCTTTTTAACCTACAAGAAGTTTTCTCAGCATCATCTCTATTGACATTTGGATCCTGATCACTCTTCTGTCCTGGAGATTGCAGGACTATTAACCACGGTTCTAGTACTAGTCATAATCACCGACTCAATGCCAGTAATGACAACTGAAAATATCTCCAGGTATCTTTAAGTTTCCCACTAGGTGCAGAGTCACCCCTAGTTGTGAACAAGTAATCTGTCAAGAAAAGCATAACTTTTACAAAGGACTTTGATATAGAATACATTTCTCTTTCAAAAGATGCATATTTGAGATCATTAAAATTTCAATAGTAAATGTCAAATAATTTGCAGAAGCCAACAATCTTAGTTCTCATGTAGTTATCTGCATAGGAGTGTAAATAACATAGTGGCATTATTTTTTGAAACAATGATTTGTATCATTTATAGATTAACAAATTTTTTTGTGGTTTGTGCATTTACTTCTATGAAATGTCTCTTAGTGATGTAATAATATGATTATATTTAGTGATAAATGAATCATCTTTATCAGACAATTGTATAAAAGAGTGAACAATTCAGAAAAATAATAATAGTTTTCATATTGGACTCTATTATTTAAGAAGAATGCTGCTCCCATTTGACTTGCTCAATAATTAGTCTTAAAATTTTCCAACATTTCTTGGGTAATTTAAGTAATTCCTCTGTATTGTCAGTAAACACACTGTAATTTTCATAGTTATTTGTAAGCACTTGAGCCCCAGTTTTATTATCATTAAACAATGTAGTCATATTTCAAAACAAACAACAGATAAAATGTGCCTATTTTCCTTTTTTGGAGTTTTAATATTTTAGATATTAAAATTGTAGGTGTTCCCACATGAAGGTGTATACCTGTTATACCACCAGACCAGAGTCTGAGTCAGCTGAATGGTGAATTCTTGCTCTGTAGACCAGGCTGGCCTCCAGCTCAGAGAACTCCCTGCCTCTGCTTCCTGAGTGCTGGGATTAAAGGCATGCCCCACCACTGTCCATGGATGGTGAGTTCTAAATCACCTTGGAACAGAAAGGGAACTGTCTCAAAAATCCAAAATTGTAAGACCAGTCATCCACCTTTGTGCTTTACACACTTTATCTTTGTTATGTTTACTAGCAATTTCTCCTAAATTGTAAGGGCAATAATTTCACTTAATTGTATTTGGTGATATTACTATTGTAATTGGTGCTTTGTAATATTTTATATTATTATCAGTTCTCCTCATGTGATAGTTTTCAGTGTCAATTTGCCATAATTTAGAATCATGTGGAAAGAGAGACTCCATAAGAGATTATCTACATCAGGTGGCCTAGGCTTGCCTATGAGAGATTTTTCTTAATGATTAATTGAGATGGAAAGATCCACCTTGAATGTGGGCAGCACTATTTCCTGGGCTGGTTCCTGAATGGTATAAGAATGGGAAAAGTAAGCTAGGTAATAGTAGGTATGCATATATTCCTTCTTTTTGCCCTTGACAGAGGATATGATGTGACTAGCTGCTTCAAGTTCCTGGCTTTGACTTCCCCTCAGTGATGGAGTTGGAAACTAAAGTAAACTTTTTCCCATAAGTGGCCTTTTGTCAAAGCATTTTATCACAAAAAATGATAAGAAACTAGAATACCCACAAAGAAGTTTTTTTTTCCAGTTACTTCCTGAGTCATTAATATAAAATGCCAATATTTAACTAGATAATTCAGATAACTAATATCATACTTCAGAATTTGGGGGCATACTACACTTAGCAATATTATGCAAAGATTGCATTTAAATAACATGAATAGGTTGTTCTTGTCCATTTAAAATATAATGTACGTAACATCATGGAAAGCAGTGATAACAATTTAAGTTACAAATCATAAATTATATAAAGGGAGGAATGATGGATTTCTGGGCCCTTTCTGTGTGTCTCTTGCAGTCTGACCTCATGGTAATCTCTTTCCTTCTTGTGGCTCTGTGTCCTCCTCTCAGTAAGGACTTCCAAAAATGGGGGACATGCTATAAAATTATGTGAAACTCTGCAGAGTGAATTCCAGGACAGCTAAGGCTACATAGCGAAACCTTGTCTCGGAAAAAAAAAATACCTAGGAAGCAGTCATTCAGATTTCTCAAAATGTTGGGCTTAGACATAAGAATTGTATGAAAAATTTTGACAAAGTTCACAGAATCAACTCTGTATGGGCATAAATGTAGGCAGTTTGGTGATGTTTATCACATCAAATGATATGTAATTGTGTGTTGTCTATGTTTTCATACCAATTGACATATGACAATACTAGAAAGGTGTACATGGTCACAAATTTAAAGAAGGTGCCTTGTTACTGGCATCTAGTTAATAGAGGCCAGGGATGATGTTAAATATCCTATAGAGTGCAGCACAAACCCTGCAACCAAGAATGTTCTTACTCCAAATACCAAGATTGCCAAGGCTGAGATATCCTTTACTATAGAGAAGATTCATTAAAATATTTTCTTTATTCTGCTGTTCTGTTCTTGAGATGTTTCTTGGACCTAGGCCATTTTGCAACTGTTGTGTTATGTGATATGTCATGTCAGTTCTATGTCAACCATCTTACTCACTTATATGTCTTACCATAGCACAAAGAAAAATATGGTCTCTTAATTGGCCCCTTATCTCAGTTCAGGTACAGTTTATTTTTAAAAATTTCTCTGGGATATTAGGACATTGAATGTTTATGGTCAATTTTGATTGACAATGAAAGTAAAAAGGTAGACTTCATTACTGTGGTATTCCTGTTTCTGAATTTTATGCAAATATTTTCAAATGACTGCTGCTGCCTTTATTTGTGCCTTTAATTTATGATGAGCCCTATGGAAAGTACTATTCTGGGTATAGTTAAACTATCCACTTTAGGCATGATAGAGTGCTATGACCTCTTTTAACAGGATTGTGTTGAATTTGAAAATGCACATGTGGATTTATGTATGTACATGCATGTAGTGTCCATTCAAATTCTAGCAGCTAACAGATTTAAGTATATTCTTTTGTTTAGTCATTTTATTAAGAAGCTACTTGTGAGTTGACTTTTGTTTTTAACATTTTTTTTTTTTTTTTGGTTTTTCGAGACAGGGTTTCTCTGTGTAGCTTAGCGCCTTTCCTGGAACTCACTTGGTAGTCCAGGCTGGCCTCGAACTCACAGAGATCCGCCTGGCTCTGCCTCCCGAGTGCTGGGATTAAAGGCGTGCGCCACCACCGCCCGGCCTTAACATTTTTTTAAAAAGTAAAGATACTTATTTTGAGTTTACTTTTCTTACATTTATACTACTTTACATCAGATTTCAGTTTTGCAGTTGAATCTGTGCCCAACTGAACATTTTCCTGTTATTCCTCCTCCTCCTCCTCCTCCTCCTCCTCCTCCTCCTCCTCCTCCTCCACTTCTTTAGACATGGTCTCACTCTTCATCCCAGGCTGGCTTGGAAATTACTATGTAGCTCAGCAGGCCTCAAACTCACAGTGGTGGCCATGCCTTATCTTCCTGGTATTTAAGATTACTGGTTTGAGACACCACACCTAGCTCTAATTAAAGAAAACCTTAAACTGCTTAAAATCTCAAGCCAAAGTGTTGATTTACCCTATCACATTGCTTTACAATAAGTTCTCTTTGTGGCACAATTTGAAAAACACTTGATAAATATTAGATGCATGCTTAATACACAAAAAACACTGCATGCTATGACCATATGCATATATTTAAATATTAATTATTGAAATATCTATAGATATTTAAATGTTGTTGTTTTTAAATGATGGCAACATATTTTTCCATTCTGTGAATCTTTAAAGGGAAAGCCTTATTTCAATATTTGCTGACTTTATCATTCATTCAATGTCATTAGCTGAAATGTTTGCACTTAGTATTTTTTTAATTTTGCTATGAACAAGAGGAGCTTATATATAAATTGAAATTATTACAAAAATTCATCCATGTTCTCTGTGAATGTGGAGTACATACTAAAGGAGGAAGGAGATATTTTCTTTGAATTGATCAAAGCATACAGTTTCCCTTTCTCCAGCAGTAGGGTTGTTTGTTGTTGTTTGTTTTGTTTTGCTTTTGTTCTTTCCATAGCCCTCCCTCTTCCATTCTGATACAATGAAAGCAATTTGCTTCACAATGGGGTTGCAGGAAGCTGTAATTTATAATCCATCTCAGTAGTGCAGTTGATCATCCGTGAACATCATTCCTTTTCTAGTTATATATCAAAGTTCCAAATAGTCTTTGTTTTCACCTCATTTGAAAACATATATCTTTGATTTCAGTATATATTCTTTGCTTTCTAGAGAAACGATATTAGTTCTTTAAGATTTGAACAAATTGACTATGACGTTTTCTCCAATTGCACCATGCAAACTTTTTTATCCCCTACCCAGTAGTCTAGCTGTTTATTCATTAAAATCATTGATAACATCCCCTTGTGTTCATGTCTTGTCTGTTAAAGATTGGAGCTCACTGAGGTCTGAGACAGTGCAGCCCATATTTGTTAATTTGACTCTAGGTTTTATTTAGGTTAAAGTCGCCATCTGTGGAACTGTATTCCTATTACACACTGCAAATATGAACCAGCACAGCCTTTAAATCAAGTGCTGTCAAACTAACATGAGAAAACAAGCCACAGAGCTGTCTCTGAGAAGCTTTGTTCTCTGACCTGGATTCCCCAGATGGGTAATGTGGTTGAAACATAGAAAAACTAACATTCACATGAAGTGATGCAGTGAATGCAGTGCTGTAGACAATAATTGTAGACCCCCAAGCATAGATGTTAGAAGACTAACATCTGCTTTGCTGTGTGATATCCCCCACAGCTGTTTAGAGAATCATAAATTGCTCTGTCAAAAGCTTGTTTACAAAAGCCTAGCCAATTTCAAAATGAAGCTGCCTTTGAGTTGTCCCTGTTTCATGTTAGTGTTTGGAAAATAAATCTGAGTGGTTGAAACATAAATGCATCAACTCAAAAGCAAATGGCAATGAAAACCAAGGAAAATCAAAAGATGCTCCAAATTTTAACTTATTGTCCTGAATGAAAAATACATGATTACAATTTTTCATCTTTTTATTATTAAGAGAGGAGAAAATTCAAAGGGTTGTAATATTGATTTTCTGTACCATGTAACTCTGTGGTATATAATACTACCAATAGATGATGTGATGGAAGCTTGTCTTATTCAAAGAGAAATGGAAGCTAATGATGAATTTGCAGGTACAGGTATAAGCAACGATTTTCAAAGTGTAATTCCTGAATGAGCAGCATCTGTATCACTTGCAAATACATTTAAAATGCTTGTGTCTTTTGAGGAACCTATTGAATTAGAAATTCTGGGATAGGTCTTAGGTTTTAAAAAGCCCTCTAGGGGATTTGGATGCACATTCCTATTTGAGAATCACTTCAATGTGAATGAATGGATGAACAGTTGAATAGGTGAGAGAGTGGGTGAAGGGATGGATGGTCAGGTAGAGGTGGATATGTAGGAACAGTTACATGTATAAATACAGATGTAAATGTAGATACAGACATGTAGCTAGATAGATATTTGGAATTGCTACTGCAGGACTTTTGTAGAGGAGCAAATTATGACATAAACTGAGAAGACAGGCTTAGGATTTATTTGATGATTGCCTCCCAATTAAGCTCATCTAAAGTGTTTGCTCATCAAGTTTACTACTGAGATAGTTCCTGTCACCAAAAGACTGGTCGTTTTGACTTTTGTCCCAGTCAGCAATGCTGTCCCGTGTCTTTGTCCCATCTTTTGGTCAGTCTGGCGGTTTTGATGACTGGATATATAGGATTTGGAAACAATGTCTTACTGCTTGGCTCATGCTGTTTGAATGCCTTTGTATTGGTGTCTCCCACCCCTTCAATGTCCACATTCACAGAGATCCATCTGCCTCTGCCTCCTGAGTGCTGGGATTAAAGGCATGTGCCACCACTGCCTGGTACAATGTTAATTTTTAAACATGTATAATTTATTTTCATCCTATCACTCAAATGCAGCATTATTTACAATGGAGATGAATTAGACACTGCTAAATACCTAATGTGAGGCACATTTAAATACAACATGTTATAGTACATCACAAAGTAATATGACACTATTTGGAAAGAAATTTCAAAACTCAAGAAAATTTTCAGTTTGATTCTGAGATTAAGGCTGATAGATCATTTTGCTTGCATGGCCCTTGCAATAAACAAAGACAGTACAAACTAAGAACTATGAAATGATAAAGACATAAAATAAATGGATTATAAGTTATTTTCTATATTTTCACACTGTGTCCCAAATTTCCTTGTCTACCTGTTACGATGACTCTCTTTTCACCAGTTTTCACATGAAAAACACTATTTCTTGGTGATAAAATTAAAGGTGACCCTCTCCTTTAGGGGGGAGAGCAAGCCTACTGCAAATAGATGATTGACATTAGACCACATAGAATTCCTTTTTAGGGAAGAGGGACTTAGTTTATAGCTTTAAGGAAATATTTCTCTTTATTTTAAGCCAAGATTATGGTAATTTATCACCCTCAGGAAGTGTTTAGGGGTGGATAATGGCAGTTTCCCTAATATTTAGAGGCATGAGGCTTGAAACTCTTTTGAAGACCTCTTTGTTTTTGAAGATAAACATAGCCAGTGGCTTCATTTTTTTCTATACAATTACTTTTGGCTCTAAAATTCTGAAAATGTTAAATAAACGTGGATCAATAATTATCAAATGAAAAAGAACTACTTTTTTTAGTATCTTCACCAAAAACTTTCCTTAAGATGGTCTTCCTTCATCATTTCTCTCTAAGCTCTGGATGCTCACATGTTGTGAGTTGTGATGGTATGACCTGTATCACTTGGATGCCCCTGGCTGATAATAACAAAAATAAAAAGTGAAACTAGCTTAATTAGGGGTTTAGAGGCTTATGCTATTGAAAACACATAACTTTTCCCATTTTTTTCCTTTTTTTAAAATATTCTCCTAAATGTTGTCTCTAGGCTAGTAGCAAGAGAAGACAAGACAATTTGAATATAAATATGTCCATGTCCGGATCAGCAATTGTGAAGTGGAGGTAATTCTAACATGAGATATCTAGCAAATACTGGGAGATACTTTTCATTTCGCAGCTAATGGAGATGTTAATGTAATCTGGTGTTTGAGCACTGAGATGCTTGTAAACATTCTACAGTGCATAGGAGAACCGTCAATCTGCAAACACGCATAGTAGTGAGGTTGGAGAATACCGACAGAGAAAAAGAAATGTGTCATTTTCTCTATTTATTGCTTAGGTTTAAGGAAACATTTTTGAGAAACCTCCAACCATCATTTCCCTGTGAGCTGCTCGCTCCAAGTGACTCAAGGAGGTCTGATGGCATTTTGCCTGGGTTTGAGGATTAGTTGTGGGCAAAAGAGGCAGTATTTCCAAGATTAGCTTACTTAGTTCCCAAATGCCTGGGGTGTAGCTACTCTATACTCTGTCAACAAGAACAGCAAATGACCATTGTATACTCATACTACTTTCTTTATGAGTGAGAAAGGAGAATTCAGGCATCATTAGCAGTGTTGTTAACCACTGAAGAATAAACACTCTGTTGATTAGCGTTTTAGTCCTTCCTGTGGGATTTTGAGTAGCCCTTCTGCTCCTGTATTTTTCTGTTTTATCTGCCTCAAGACTTTCACAGATTAAAAAAAAAGTTACTCAAGTGGCTTATTAATAATCAGAATATTCTTTCACAAAGAAAATCATATTCAAACAGGAGAAACAGCAACTTTTAAACAAAGCATTAATAGACAGGAACACAACAACAAACAATAGAAGAACTTGTCTTAGTGACTCAGAGTGAAAGTTCTACAGATGCTAGGGAGGCTAAGAGAGCATACAGAAAAGGTGGAAACACAGCAAGTTCTCATTAGATTGCTTTGCTCTTTGGGCAGGAGCATGGCTAAGTGATACATTTATTTACTTGACTTCAGAAAGATGGATGCTGCTTTTCTTGTTGCTTTGCTTTTAATTTAAGCGCTTCTTTCATATTCAGGAATGGGGATTACTTCCCTAAAAGAGAAAACAAAAACAAAACAGTGCCTTTTTATCAAGCTGGGAAGGTACTTCTTGTCTTCACTTTTAATTGATGTAAATGTGTACCTATGTATTTAAAATCATAGTATGTATCAATTTCACTGTTGCTAGTATTTTAAAAATCTATTAATAATGTACATTCTGTTCTACTAGCCAGTATTCCTGCACATGCACATTGGCTACTTAAAAGCTATAACTAATCTAGAATCCTACAAATTACGTTTTGCCAAATCATCTCAAAACTAAAATTGTAAAAATATTTGAGGAGACAAAGTGATAGGCTTCAAAAATAATTGCATAGCTCAGAGGTAATGATCTTTACCCAGCTGACTGAGTCTGATGCTGTGTCTACCCTTGCAGAACCTTGAGTCTATGTGGATATTTCCCATCACCAAACTATTCTTCTCTTCATTCAGCTGCTTCTCAAAATTCTCAGCACCAACTCTTTGCAAAGTGGGGTGTTACAGGGTAGAAATACAGTGAGATGAGACTCTTTTTCACTGTGAAGCTTCCAAGCCAATGGGATAGCAATAAACAAACGCACAATCATAAAAAGCAATTACAAGTTGAGATAAGTGCTAGGAAGAAATGAACAGAAGGTTGAGATCAAAAAGCCAGGGAGCATTGACTTCAGATTGGGAAGGTCAGGGAATGCTTTCTTGAGTGAATGAGATTTAAGCAGAGACCTAATGAAGGAGGAGCCAGCCATGGGAAAATGCCCTGGAAGAGCAGCAGCTCAGGCACAGGAAACAAGGCAAGAGGAAATCCCTAAGCAGGCCAGAGCTTGCCTTGGCCCTATGTGTGTGAAGAATAAGGGGAAAAGATGAGCAGGAGAGAGGATAAGTTGAGGAGGTTGGCCAGATGTTTTGCTACAGGGAGGCCCTGTATGGATGAATTTTGTTCTAAGTACAATGGAAACTCATTGACACTTTTCTTGCTTGCCTGTTGTTATGTTATAAAAGCTTGGAAATAGCATATTCCTTTATGTAGCAGTTGAACACAGCTCTGAACCCAGATGAATGGGATGTGGGTTATGTTAGAATGATCTTGAACATGTTCCAACCTTGCTTTGCTTAGTTACTCACCTAGAAAATGGAAGTGTACCTCCTAGTAATGTGCTTTAGCGTATTTAATATAAACACCACACATAAAGTGTATATCATAAAAGGAAGGCTTGTCCTTGAGAACATTCTGATTTCTCCTCTGAAAACTTAGTTAAACAAGAGCAAGAATAGATTGTTACGTTGGCTTAATGGAGGCTAGAAATGGGGTGATGGTGAAAGTGGACCTAGAGAGGAGAGTCAGGTTCCCGAATTGTTTTAGAGATAGAGTCAACAGAACTCTAGAATAGACTAAATATGGGACTCAAGTTCAAGAAGTGCTATTTAGTTTCTGGCTGGACAAACTCCGTGGAGAAGATCATCATGCTTTTATCTTCCATGATCTTCATAATCATCAACAACAATAACAGTTCTTGAGAGGGTACTGCAAGCCAGACATAATGACAAATGCTTTATCAACAATCAACACTTCTCAAGATGTAGGAGGGTGGGGTACAAAGACATTTGCCAGAATGAAAAGCAACGAGTTTGATATTGGATAAGTGAAGTTTGCTATGACCTGAGATAGCAGGTGAGAGGGTCAAAAAGGCAGATGGATAAAAAACACCATAAAAAAAAATCAGAGACGATTGGCTTAGAAATGATAATATTTGAGAGTCATGAACTTTGCAGTGGAATTCATCATCATGTTCTTTTATATAATGGCTTGGGATGTTACAATAATATTTTTATCTCTTTTGGTTTAATCTTTTCTTCTGAGTTCAAGACCTGCTTCCTAACAACCTAAGTATCAATGGAATTTCCAGCTAGTTCTCCACAATGTAAAATAAAGTACTCTATCAACATTTTTGGCTTTGAATTGAACTCTGTTGAACCTGATGGATCTATGTCTGTGGTGTCTATGAAACACCATCTCCTAATCAAAGTTCAAAGAAGCTTAGTTCAAGTTATGCTTTGAAATCAACAGAATTTCATTAATTTAGATGGATAAAGAAAATTGTTTATTGACAGTGTTTAAATGGACATTTAAACAATATTTTTCCAATCCCACACAGTTAGTGGCATAAGGTCTTGAGAAGCATGAAACATTTTTATCAGTCTCATATTTCGTGAAGCTTGCCAAACCCAGCTCATTTTCCATAGAAACTTGCAAACCCAAGTACTGGCCAAATTTCAGAGTCGCTGAATGTATGCCAATGAATAAAATTGTTAAACCCTTTGATTTCCCCCTATTTTTCCCTTAAAAAGTAAGATAGCATGTGCCTCAGAGTTCCATTGTTCAGTATCTATTATATAGCACCCTGGCTTGCTTGAAAAGAAGCCTATATGGTTGCTTCAGGAAAAACATTGTTTGATAGCCTTCCTCAGGAACAACCTACTTCTCACACCAACCAATATCTTTTAGAAGGCGATGGCATCGTCTTTAAAAAGTCAGATAATACCAAGTGCCTTTATGGTAGAAACATTTAGCACAAACCCAGAATAGATGAAAGTTCTATATTAGTGCTATTGCATGAATATAATAAATGGTAGAAGCTGTGCCTTGTAGTTAACTGAAGTGTGTAGCTAGAGTTTTCCTGCCTGGCCCACAGTCAGGGCAAATCTCTCTCACCTGCCAGTCCCACAGCAGCTCAGACCCGACCAAGTAAACACAGAGACTTACATTGATTACAACTGTATGGCCGTGGCAGGCTTCGTACTAACTATTCTTACAGCTTAAGTTAATCCATTTCCATTAATCTATACCTTGCCACATGGCTCGTGGCTTACCGGCATCTTCGCATGCTGTTTCTCATCATGGCGGCTGGCAGTGTCTCTCTGACTCAGCCTTCCACTTCCCAGCTTTATTCTCCTCCTTGTCCCGCCTACACTTCCTACCTAGCCAATGGCCAATCAGTGTTTTATTTATTGACTAATCAGCAACACATTTGCCATACAGAACATGCCACAGCAGAAGTGACTAGCAAATCATTCCTTGGAAGCACTAGCCCTATTAGCATAAGGCACTATTTTAAACCAAAATCTTAAGTACAAGGTAGAATGCACATAGTAGCACTAATCAACTCATATTTAATAAACTCTGTGATCCTGTGTACCCAAGAATCATTTGAAGAGATGAAGAATAGAAAGCAAACAAGTAATATTAATGAACATAATGAAATTAATATAATTTTAATAAATGTGTCATAAGCTCAACTGCAGTTATTCTAGTGGATGACAGATAAAAACGCTGGGGGTTTTCTGAATTCAGTGACCACTCTTCATTGTCACCTCTTGCTAGTTTCGTTTCTATTTATACTTGTGAAAATAGGCTCTGGCTCCTAGGGCCCATGGTCTAACTTTAAACAGTGCTTGAAAGAGTAGATTCTTGGGGTTTGTGAGATAGCTCAGCAGATAAAGGTGCTTACTTGCAGGCCTGATGATCTGAGTTTGAGCCAAGGGACCCATGTAATGGAAGGAAAGAATTGACTTCCACAAGGTGTCCACTCACCTACATGTGCTCGCACATGTATATAACAATTTTTAAGTAGATTCTTTCCTCTCTAATAAATGAATAAATAAAATGTAAAGGGCAACAATGAGTTGCTAAATTTCAACTAGGAGGAATACACTGAGCTGTTCTGCTAGAACTAAATGGCATTTAATTCATAGATTCAGTACAATTCAAGAGTGATTTTATGTTCTAAAGGGATGTCATAGATGAAGCTGTGAGCATGCAGAGATGGGAGCTGCTGTTCAGCGTTTGAGGCATTTAGGGAGGAGCAGGGCTGCATCACGGTGCTTGAGCAGAATCCTTACTCTCTGTGACTGAGAAGAAGGTCCCCAAGTCCTACTTCTGGGGGACAGTGGTCCTAGTTCTATTCTCAAATAGAAGCCTGATTACATTGTGGTCCTTAAATTTGCAGGAGTAATGGAAAATTCAGAAGAGCCTTCCGTCATTAGGCAAGGGTTCTTGTGAGGGAATAAGAATCAGTATTTCATTCTTGTTTTTTTTTTTTTTTTTTAATGAAGCAGCTCTATCAAAATAAAATTTACACATCACACAATTTACCCATTTAGACTGAATAACTCAATGGTATATCCATGGGGGCACTCTCACACTCTGTTGTAGAACCATTTCATCACTCCTAAAACAGAGTGGCCTCTCTTCATCATTGCAGTCTCCTGCCCATTCCCTGAATCCCTGGAAACCACCGACCTGTCACTATAAATATGCCTTTCTTGAACATTTCTTGGAAATGGTATCAAACAATCTGGTCTTTGGGGCCTGCCACCTTTCAGTCAACATCATGTTGTCTGTTCATGCACCTGCAAATTTTGATACAAATCTACACTCTCAGTTCTGTTGAGTTTATATCCTAGAGCTGAACTGTTGAGTCATAGAACTCTGCTGAACATTTTGAGAAAGCACCAAACTGTTTTCTAAAGCATTTTCCATTTCCACTAAGCAGTGCAGTATGACGGGGCCTCATCCTCACCACTGCTTTTGTAAGTTAGTTCAATATGTGATGCTTAGCTCCCATGATTTTGATTTGCATATCCCAATAGCTGGCGATGCTGAACACCTCTTCTTAAGCTCATTGGCTACTCATGTATTTTCTTCAGAGGAATGCAGGTTCAGATCCTTCACCCATTTTTCTTGAGCTCTTTTACTCTTTATCATTGAGTTGGAAGAGTGATTTTATATATTGTGGATAGGAATCCCTTAACAGGTATGTGTGCGAGTGTTTCTTCTAAATGGTTGGTTCCTTGTCCAGCATTCATATTGCTTTTCTAGTGTTTTCTCCAAACAGGCATATGTCTATAGAATCACTTAGCTCAAGATTTTAACTTTTAGATGTTCTTCCCTAAAAGAGTACTCTAGATCTCTTGACTTGCTATTGCTATGAAGGCCTTTCAGAGTGGAGAGTTCCCCAGGGTTTCTGACTCAGAGGATCACAGTGACCCAAGGCCTTCTCCCTCCCAGGGCCTCTTGCCATGCATTCCAGCTGGGGAGCCTGGCTGACTGGTTCCTTTAGCACTGAGCAGTACCCTTGCTTCCTGTTTTCTTCTCTGTATCCACACTGAGCAGGAGGTATGGGGGGTCAGTTTTGTCTGGAGCTGCTGTTGCTGCTGAGATGTAAGGGCCCCAGAGAGTTAAGAAGATATTATATGTGTGTTTCAGGATCTGTGTGTTGTAACTCTTGTGAGCAGCAGACTAAGACCAGAGTCAGCATGATATGGCTTCAGAAATTAAGGATCCCATGGAAGGAAGGGGACACAGTGGAGAAGGAGAGATGCAAACATACTAAAAGGGTTGTCTTCACTCAGTTCACGCCATACTGCATTTGCATCTCCTTCAAATTCTAAGTTCAGAAGGTTTGGATGGCTGTTAAGATGTCTCTCCTCCTGTTATTCTAGAACAGTGTTTCTCAACCTTCCTAACGCTGCAACTTTTAATACAGTTCCTCATGTTGTGGTGACCCCAATCATAAAATTATTTTCATTGCTGCTTCATAACTGTAATTTTGCTACTGTTAGAAATCATAATGTAAATATCTGATAGGCAGCCCCTGTGAAAGGATCGCTTGACCTCCCTCAAAGGGAGTCTTGACCCACAGGTTGAGAACTTTTGCTCTTGAAGGTTTGGGACCTTCAAGGCAGGCTAACTGGAATGCAATGTCATTGCCAATACCCTGCATGTTTTTGTTGAAAACTAGAAGGAAGTCTTAAGAAGGACCCACCACCTCTCCTCTGAGTTATTTCTTCAGCATTTGAAACTTGACTTTCAAATACACATGGCTTCATAATGTTATGAATGCCCCAGTAGTCTTCTAGTTTAACATTTTTGTGTCACACTTAAGGAAACAGAGTCTCGGTGGATAAGACTTTGACAGTGTTACCTGAATAGTCCATAACAGAAGTGACACTAAGTATCATTGCTGCTGAGGCATTTTTGAGTTTCATGCTTTGAGTACTATATAATGACAACAGGCGACAAGAGAGAGTGTTGCCACAGACGCTGTTGATTTGGCAACATCATGAGCTTTCCTTATATACTGGTGCAGAACCACAAAATGAGGCCTGTCACCTTCCTTGTGGCTACTCCACGAAGGAAAGCAGATGATTGGTTCAGAAAACCTTGCATTTGTTGTTTGCAGATGAGAAAGGCAGCCTTTGGAACATACCTTACTATTCTTCATTTTCATATGTCTTATTTTTCTGACTTCATAGAAAATCTCAAAAATTAATATTTTCTTAATTTTGAATATTACCCAAATATTCACAAAGCTAAGCTGTTATCACATATCTATATGTAAAAGTTTCTTCGACTCTCCTGAAGTAACAGTAAATATTAGTTTGTTTGGTGAATTTTTTTAAATACCATCATGGTGAAATCACAAGGTTTTCTAAATATTGACTATGTAAGATTTCAAAGAATGTGAGCATTTCATTTCAATTGATTTTTATAGAATTCTCTTTCTCTATCATGTGCACAGGCCACTATGCTATATGCATACTTTAAATATGTACAAAACAGAGTATTACGTGACAAGCTGTTTCTGAAGAAAATTTACTGCTCTTAGATTATGATCTTTTGCAATTTATTGAATGATTCCATCTGCCAGGGAAGGTTTTCTATGTTTCTGATTAACAACCATCAACTGAATCAACTCGTCAATTCAGTTCCTGCTTACCTATTATTATTCATTGGAAACATTTGTTTTCTACCTGAATGAGCCACAAAGGCAAAAAATGTTTTTTTTTCTAACATTTCTGTGGACAGAAACTGCACCTTTTAGGAGCAATATTTTATAAGTATGTGAAAACTAAGTGCTGTCTTCACAAAAAAAAAAAAGGAAATAGATTTTGAAGTTTTCTGTTGTACCTATTTTTGGATGTGAAAAATCATTTGTAGAAACCAGGTTGAGGCCAAGTTCCTCATCACAGGCCAAAAATGGGATTTTGTAAACCTGTAGAGCCTGGATTTGTTATTGCATGCAGCTGTGCAAATTTGCAAACATTTCCTCTTCCCTTCTCCAGTCAGAACCTTGTAGAAGCAGCCAGTTTGGACTGCTGCCTCAGTAGCTAACATTTGTAGAGGCTGCAAAGCAGGAAGCAAGATCTAAGCCTCTGTGTGTGTGTGTGTGTGTGTGTGTGTGTGTGTGTGTGTGTGTGTGTGTGTGTTTCTTAAATCTTTGAACCTTTTCATTTGTTTTTATCTAGCACTTAAATTCCAGGGAGAGAGAGAGTATATAAACCAATTAGTTACGATTCAATATCATGCTAGGGACATTTCAATGGTATTTTCATTATGGTCATCCGAGTGAATTTCAGATAATCACTTAAAAGCCTCTAAGTATGTGTTTCACATGCCCGCAGAAGGAAGACTGGGAGGAGAAAGGATATATTTTCAAAATGGCATAACGATTTCACACTGTAGCTTTCGCAGAACTAACCAATGAGAGAAAGACCATTCCTTACACTTCCTCTGAGAATTGTTCTTGCATTTGTTTTCAGTTTAACCACTGGAACCAAAAAAGACAGGGGCCTGTCCATAACTAAAGATACTCCTGAGAGTGAATTTAACACCCTATCTACTTGTCTCCATGTACCCTGTATCACGAGAGCAGCCATCATTGTACATCAGCTCATGTGATCTTTTCTAGGGGCCCTCTCTCATTCATCCATGTGAGCTTCAGTTCTCTGCTGAGAGGCTTTCCCAAGATGTGTTGTGAATATTTCTATATCAACCAAATACTATGGTCTTCCCACTACATGATAAGTTTCTTTGGGTAAACATAGAAAAATACTCAGAATTTGGCCACTGCACAATGGTGAATTTATACCCCTGGTATCCCTAGGGTGGGGAACAGAGAGTGAGGTTGGTATTGGGGGTAGACATTTTATAGCATCTGGAATATCAGGTGGGAAGTGGTAGAGATCATACAGGATCATAGTGCGTAAGGAAACTGTTTTAGATGGCAATATGTCAGAAATTACAGATTGATAAATACTAACCATGCTCCACGTTGGAGCCTTTGGCGTCAAACACTTTTGTGTTATACAAAAAAAAAAAAAAACTTAAAGTCAATTTTACTTCAAACTGTGTAGCATTCCCCTTGAGTTATACAATGAGAAGACCCCCATTTGTGAATATAAAAATTGTATCTTGGGTCTGGAGTCATGGCTCAGTTTACCAAGTGCTTGCCAGGTACCATTAGAATCTGAATTTAGATACACAATACCCACATAAAAAGATATGAGAGTGTGTATCTGGAATCTCTAGTACTGGGGAGGTGGAGACAGGTGGATCACTGGACCTTTCTGGCCAGCTAGTCTTTAAGAATTGGTGAGGAACCTTGTCTCAAAGAAAAACAATGTGGAAAGCAGTATATGAAGACATCAGTTTCTGGCCTATGCACACACATGTATCTAAATTGTACACATTCAAACATGTACATGCAACACACACACACACACACACACACACACACACACATCTACAAATAATTGCATCCAGCAGGGATTAAATTTAGGGGCCATTATGGCTGTTAGCTCGGCGTTTTTGTGGGACTCCAAATAGTGGGAACAGGCATGTCTCTGACTTTTGCCTGCTCTTGGGACTCTTTTCCTCCTATTGGGTTGCCTTGTCTAGCCTAGATAAGGGAGCATTTTCCTTGTCTTCTTGCATCTTGTTTTGTCATGTTGGTTGTTGTCTCTTAGAGGCCTGCTCTTTTCTGAAGAGAAATGGAGGGGGAGTGGATGGGAGTTGGGGGATAGGGGAGGTTGGAGGGGCAGCAGAGAGTAGTAGAGTGAGGGGAAACTGTGGTCAAGACATATTGTATGAGAGAAGACTCTGTTTTCAATTTGAAAAAGGACTCAAAAAAAGATGTCACTACATTTTATAGGTGAGAAAATTGGGACATAGGCAGGATGAGAAATGTGTAGAAATTTCCACACCTGTGGTCATGATTATGAACCAGAGGTTCTGTTTGTAAAAGTCTGAATACCCCCAACTATACTCACAACACAGGAAATCATCTTTGAAGTTGTGTGGACACTTGGGGACACTCGACTGGCCTCAGTGCACCCACATTCCACACCCAAATATACAATTTGGATGCTTTATGGTATTGAGGTAATTTAATGTTGTTTGAAGTATTTTTAACTCATAAGAAAAAGGTAAATATTTAACCCTGTGGTATTTTCTTCCCTCTCTCACAATCTCTCCATTCCCTCATTTCCTTTTTCTTTTCCATTAAGGGACAGGGTTATCTGTAAGACAGATTTATTAACTGTGATTTTGTAAATAAAAGAGACAGCTACTATTTACTGTGGTGAATGTTTGGGGGCCAAAATGACTGTTGTTTTCATTTTCTTTACCCCTTACCACTTCCCTCCCACAGTTCGCAATTATTGTTTATTTTTTATAATTGTCAGGTGTTTCATATTGTGGAATCTTCCCAGAAAGCATTTTTGAATAACTAAATTTGAGCCAATGATCCCTACTGATAAAGAACAGGGTTAGCAAACAAATTTCCCCAAATGAAAAACTACAAGTAACAAGAACTTTGCAACAGATGTAAGCCGATGAGAATTTTATTAAAGCAATATTGAACACTACTACATGCCATTATGTTCTGGAAAGGTAGGAGACTGGTTGAAATCATTTTTCTGGTGTGCTTTCCATGTTAAGCTGTTAAGATAAGTAGAACGCCATATTATTTTAAAAGTCAACACAATTATTTGCTATTTCACATAACTTTCTACGTTTGGTGCTTAAACTCATTGTTGGTATTTTCTGCTCCTGTTTACTACCAAGGAGCAAACATCAGGTTTCAGGGAAAGTCTATAGTTTATTTTGTATGGTTTAGGAAAGGAGGTATATGCATGTTTCTTGAAAAGAAAATGAGCAAAATTAACCTATTTTTCTTGAATTTTTATTGGATAAACTGTGATGTCCCTTCGTAGTAATGGCTAATATATTCTCTAGGTGGTTGGAATGGGGAGAAGGCTTATTTAAAATTTTAAGTTGCTCAAATGGTACATGTCTTCACATGTGTCCTTTTACTATAGGTCAATCTAATGCACATGTGTATGTACATACATGTGTGTGCCCTAATAACACTGTAATTTTTGAGTCATAAAACAGAAGAGAATGCAAAATTTTCTGGTGTTCACAGTCAATAAATTTTTTTTAATCAAAATCCTTTTCTTGGTTTCAGTTTTCAATCAGCTTAAACTTTCACCTCTTCCCAGTGAAGCTCTAGGTCAAGGGCAGACCTAACCTACGTCCAGTCCAGATCTGGCTGGTTCAAGGCCTGAAACACCATTCCTTTGTGCCAAAATAATTCTATTACAAGTAGGGAAATGAATTTATTTCAATTCCAGTTTTGTCTGTTTTGAAAGGAAACTAGAGGAGAAACCATCATGGTGTATATGGTTTGACAAAAGAAAGAAAAAGAATCCTCTAGTTTTTAGAAAATCCTCTTTAAAGATTATGATCACTGATATGCTTAGGAAATAGCTTCTTAGGGAGAACTGCAACTCTTCCATTTTAACCAGTCAATCTGTTTTGTATCATCTTTTGTTTCAAATCTTGGAATTAATAAATATGCTTCTTCTGCCTCAGAAAGTAGTGAATAGAGGAACACTGATAAAATTGTCAGTTCTATTAGCAGTGTCTTAGATCTGGGTTTCCCAATATGGTAGTCATTTGCCCAGTGTGGGTGCTAAGCATTTAGAATGTATCAACTATGGCCAAGAAACTATGTTTTAAATTTTATTCCTTTTTAATTCATTTATATGCAAATGCCCACATATGACTAATGTGTTGTATAGCAAGGCATAAAATGTAATTACCATATATGTGTGTGTGTGTGTGTGTGTGTGTGTGTGTGTGTGTGTGATACATATGATTACAATGCAATGGAATGTTTCAAACTATAGTTTTTCATCCCATTGCATTGTAATCCTATGTATCTATCTTTTGATTTGGGTAGTATGGCAACCATTATTTTCTTTGATAATTGATAATTACTTCCAAGTTTTTTTTTAAACATCCATCCTCAGTATTTGCTACTAAGATGGATATTTGTAGACATACAGGCTGAAATTATATTGTTACATTATATTTCTCATGTTCTCTTCTAATATGTGAACTATGAGCATTTTACTAATTATAGTCATTATTTATTGAAGTTGAACTCTTCAATATGGTACAAACACAATATTATAAAACATTCAAGAAAAAAAGTACATAGGGGCCCAAAAGTAAAGTTTGTGAGGTTCATGTGAGCAATAGATTAGGCATTTATTAAAACTGGGATGTTATCTAGTATAAAAATTATTGTAAAAACCTCAAGTTTTAAAGGTTTATCATCACATAAACATTGTAATATGCCTGTGACCTCCATGTCCTTTGAAGCCAGTTAACCTCCAACACAATTTCATCAGTGTTAGCCCTAAATGTATACATCAGAGTGCATATATTTGAATGAAGAAGATTTAAAAGCACATGCCTGTTAACTTAAAGTAATAAACAAAATGTCTACATACCGGATGCCTTGTCATGCTCTGGTACCACTTCATAGGAGAATACACCTTAAGAAAAGGAGACATTAGAATGCAGTTGATTTAATTTAGTTTCATATAAACTAAATACTAAACTCACTAATTCAGTATGAAATATATACTCACTAATGCAGTCCTGTCAGTATTGATAGCCTGAGAATGTGACTTCTACAAAAGAAAGAAGCTAAATACATGTCCAGTGCTCCTATGTCAAGTATTATGTTACTAACAATCCAGCACATTCTGCAAGTTGTTGTCCATGATCTGGGGCAAGTATGATCACCCTCATCTTTTAGAGATAGTCATGAAGAGTTAGAGTCAATTTATACAACAGGGCTACCAAAGTGTTAATTTTGTTTAAGCTCCATGGCTCATGCTCGTCATTGAAATAGCAAAGCATGTAGCTGTAGGTGGTCCTAGGGAAGGGCAATTTCAGGACACAATGATGCCACAAATATCCTCAGGAAATTTTGTTTTTCTCCTTCCAACTTTTGATTACAAGACAGCAGACACAGCTCATGAATCACAACTTCAAACAAATGATCAAAAGAAAAGCACCTTTTTTTCCTAGAGTGTATCTATACATTCTTTAATAAAAGGGAAAGCTAATCCCTAAGAGTTCTTTCTTTCCCAGGACACTTGCCCTTTGCCCTCATTATATACTCATGGTCCACCACAACCTATCCCTCAACTAAGAAGAGACAAGCCATATAAAACTATGGTAACTGAATTCATAGTTGGTGTGGATGAATGGACCTTCTCTCCCTGGGCAGTAAGAGAGGACACATCTCTCTCCTGAGTAGGTGGAAGGCCATATTCTGGGATCAGTTCCAGCTCTGCCAATGAGAAATGAGTTGTGAGCAAGCTGATGAACAGCTTCTAATTGTGACTGCTATGTGCCATAGAATTTTGACTGTATTTCTGCCATAGGATTAATGCCATTTGGGCATCCTTTACTGTTGACAATAGTTTATTGCATCCCTTTCGTAGATTCTAGAGCCCTAAGGATAGGGAATTACTGTTTTCACTATTACATACAGTAGTGCCTAGTCTACTGAGTGCTTGAAAAATATTTACTCAGTTGATTAAAAGTAGCCTATGCTAATTGACTAAGTGCTTTCTTACCTTTCTTATTGCATTTCAGTTCTTTAAAATCAGCTTATTTATTTGCATATTGATACCTTCCCAGTAAAGCTATGTTTATTCATTCCAGAAAATGATTAAGGGACCTTAATCATGAAGGTACTGGAATAAAGTTACTGAGGGTGCTGTGTAATATAAACCCTGCAAAGACTGTTTACAATTTTGTGTGGGTGTAAGAGGAAAAAATGATTCAAATATAAATATGAGTGGGAAAGAAAACTTGTTTTGAGTCCATTTTATGCATCTGTTAACATTTTGAAGACCATGCGGTAGACTTCATCAGCTTAAAGATTATGAAGTGAAAGAAATGACTTGTGTATAAAATCACTGCAATTCTCTGCTTGAAGCTCCATTATTAATTTTTTCTTAGGCAAAATAATTGCTTCGATAATTTCAAATTCAGTGAATTACTCTACATATCACATAATTTCACTGAAAATATTTTTTGCTGTAGAATGAGTTCAAAAGACCAGATTTTGATTAGTAATGTGGTGTGAAGAATAAAGCTAGAGTTCCAAGTCTTAATTTGATTTAGAATATAAACATTTCTTAAAGTTTATCTTTTTCAATGTAAAGAATTTTTCTTCTAAACTTGCTTTCATTTGGATCAGGTTCAGTGACTATCCATGCTGAACATTTTTTAAACTTTCCCAGCTATTCTTAATGATGTACAAAATTCTATTTTAAGAAAAGATTTGAGATGGTTCTCTAAGAAGACATATAGTCATTATTTGCCTGCTAAATGGTCAATCTGTAGGAGCAAATGACCAGTCCTTATGTTATTCACAAATATTCACTTATGAGTTCTCTCAAGTGATAGGAAATTTTAAATTTAATTCAACACAAAGACATGAATGATTTTTAAAACATTTTATTATCTGCTAATGATACTTATTTTTAGTTACAGAATTTACTAAGTGATTGTAGGCACAAATCATTGTGTTCTTGAGTTATTCCTAAAAACAACCGAAGTATCCACTTCGGTTCTCTCATTTTCTGAATTTTTTAATCCTGAAAAAATATAGCAAAAGGAACAATTAACATAATTTACAAACATTCCTAGTGAATACTATTTACAATAATAAGTTATGGCTTCTGTTTTGTCAAAACAATGTACAACCATTGAGTTTTATTCTGTAATCTCTGAAGTTTCTTATCTTATCATTAAATAGAAGTTCCCTATTCAAGGCACTAAGACATATTATTTAATGATATCATAGTAGCTGCCACCTTGTACCAAGTGTTACCTGCTGTAATATCATTACTTTACTTCATTTTCCAAAAGGCAACTCTAGGCAATCCTCAGTATTTTTACTCTAATTTTAAACAGGGGAGTACTGAGTTAAAAAAGTTCAAAATACCTCCCCAAAGTCACCTTTCCACAAATAGTTTGGGCAAGATAAAAACACATGATCAAATCCACAGTGTTAATCATTAATAAAGACAGAAATAAACTCACTTTGCACGCAAACAGAGAGCGTGTACCTTAGTCTAGGATAATCAGTGATAGCTACCAGGTTATTCAATTCCAGTCAGTTTCTATAAGTTCTACCTCATTTCTATAAACAGGCTTACAATTGTGAAGACATGAATGACATTATTTTATAAGGAAACTGTAGCATTAATATTTAGAGTTAAAAGTTATCTGTTTTTTTTCCTTTCCTGTTTTAAAGAGGTGAAACACCCCCAAAATGGAAGTAACTTGGTACCCTACCACCTCTTCTTTTGAGGGAAAAGCTAGGGCTAGAATCCAGGTGTCCTGGCTCCCAGTCTAGGTCACTCCTGCCTTGCTCC
Organism: Peromyscus eremicus; assembly: GCF_949786415.1. Classification (NCBI taxonomy): domain Eukaryota; kingdom Metazoa; phylum Chordata; class Mammalia; order Rodentia; family Cricetidae; genus Peromyscus; species Peromyscus eremicus. The sequence continues at coordinate 20,779,383 of NC_081439.1, read as the reverse complement.
TCCTTGATTCTTAGTAGCAAATCATTCATAGCATTTATGAGTTGGAATCACATTTGGATCCATGTGCATAGTATAATCACATCATTTAGTGTATGTAACTTATGTATGTGCATAAAGATCATTTTATTAACTATTCTGATTGTTTGTAAGAGCTTTCTGTAACACAGGAATATTTAATGCTAAATTGTGACAACCTCTTGTCAAACGCTTAGTCTGTGGAGTCCTAGTACTGAAGAAGAACCTAACAGTCTCATTAATTTAGTCACTTTCAAGTTGAATGATCACTTTAGACTGACAATTTTCCTATATGTCCTGAAAGATAATTCCTATCTACCTCTTTCAACTTGTTCAAATATTTGCCCTCCTCATTCTCAAAAATTGCTCCTTTTTATATTCTTCCTGAAGTTTAACCCATTCAAACTAGTCAAACCTTTGAAATATTAAAAAAAATGATATTCACCTGTTATGTTACTCTTAAAATGGGTACATTTCAGTAATACGTATTCTAGTGAAAATTCAATAATTTGAATTTAAATACACCATAAAACCCATGGTGTTAATTACCAAGCCATGTCAACAAATTCATTTGTAAAAAAGAAAAAAAAAAGATACCATATATGCTTGGACTAAACAGAAGCAAAGACCTATAGTGTCTGCAACTCTGGGCTCTGATTTGTTTTGAAACTTGCAACACTGGGGCCAGTTCTGTTAAATCGCTTTTCTAGGATTTGTCTTTTTCTGGCTTCAAGGTATACTCACCACTTCTTCCCGCTTGGTCTTGTCTGTCGCTGGCCAAGCTTCCAGAGGCAGCTCAGGAAGAATGGGGGACAGGGGCTGCATGGAGAACAGTGGAGGCAGAGGTGGCTGTGGTGCCAGGGGCTGCATGGGGTGCAGAGGTGACTGGGGCTGCATGGGCTGATGAGACTGGGGTGGAATGGCCTGGGGCTGGAAGGGCTGCTGGAAGGGCTGCTGGGCAGATGGAGGGATGTTTGGCTGGTGGTGTTGGGTTGGAGTCATGGAGTGGTGGCCAGGAACTGGCATCATTGGCTGCTGGGGGGCCACTGGCTGTTGAGCTGGCACCACTGGGAGGTGGTGATGAGGCTGAAGGGTGTGACTCGGGGGATGCTGTTGAGACAGCACAGGGATGATTTGGTGGTGCAGCCATCCACCCATGGGTTCGTAACCATAGGAAGGATACTGGTGAGAAACAAAGAGTCAGGTTTACCATTGGCTCAGTTGACCTCTAACTGGAGAAGTAGCAGTAGTGTTTGTTATTATGACCTTATGAATATTTTAGTCATTTTTTTCCTTTGCAAGAATTTCTAACAGTGTAAAGATATGACCTTTTACAAACTAAAATTCCCATTAGTGTTTGTAGGTGGAGTAGACATGATATTTCAGTTAAAAAGGGAATTTCCATGCATGCCTATTCTCTTAAGGGAATGAAGAACAAAATGTCTACATACCGGCTGCCTTATCATGCTCTGGTACCACTTCAAAGGGGTAAGCACCTTAAGAGAAAGAGATATTAGAATGCATTTGATTAAGTTTAATTACATATGAACTAAATACTAAACTCACTAATGCAGTATGAAATATAGACTCACTAATGCAGTCCTGTCAGTATTGATAGCCTGAGAATGTGACTTCTACAAAAGAAAGAAGAAGGTAAACATTTGTTGGATGTTTCCTATGTGTCAGGTACTGTGTTACATCCATCCCATCCACTTTTCATGTTTTCTTCCATGACCTGAGGCAGGTATCACCCTCACTTTTATAGGTAATGTTATGAAAACTCAGGTTGATTCATTCACTCAGCTGAAGTTACAAAAGTAGTAATTCGATTTAATTCCACAGTTCCTGCTCTTCATTGAAAGAGCAAAACAAACAATTAAAAACTTATGACCCAACAATGTGATATAATATTCATTTAGTTCTTTCTTATTTGATATCACAATGGAGAGAGGAGGTGTAAACATTGTCTTTCATCCTTAAGACATAGGTTTCTTGGTCAAATATATCAACATTTTAAGATAAAACAGTAAAATTTGCCTCAGATTCCTATTAGCATTTTTCTTCGGTTTATATGACTAAACAGACTTTATCTGAAGCAGTGAGATAAATAGAATTTCATCCCTTTCTGGACAGTATAGTCTTATTAATTAGACTCAGATTTATAGCTCTTTCATGTAGTACACCATTTAATCAATACAACAAAAAAAACTATTAACCTCCCTCAAGTTATGAGTGACATAGCACTTTTCATGCCTTTTATTACTCTCTGAATAATATTTTTGAAATGCAGTTATCATTGTTTCCCTTCTCTAGATGAGGAAAACAAAGTTCCAGAAGTAAAAATAGATCTTCCCAAGGTTATATAGTTTGCATGTGGTTGAGGAGAACCCCAAACCCTGTTTCTAGAACTCTTCTGCTTTCCATCACTCCAAAGAGACTCTTATAAACCACTTTTCATTGATAACTTAGCATAGCCAATGAGAAACGCAAACTGTGTGTGGATATCTTTGAACAGCAATTTTTTCCAGCTAGAAAAGATTTTAACATCTTACTTACTCCTCGAATTTTATAGGCTGGCATAGAACAAGACTGTTGAAGCCGAGTTCAGTTTCTGCCCTATCATGGAGCCTTCCTGAGTGGTAGTTCATGGTGGAAAACATTTATAATTAGGTTTAAAAGTAGAGGCTGAGTCAGAGTGACCAGGTAGGAGGGTGCTGGGAAATGCAGGCTTGAGGCCATCAGTCGGGGCTTCAAGCTGCTGGTGGGAACTGAAAAAGTGTGACCATTTGAGAAACATCTTGAATGAAGAATCAATACAGCACTCTTTACAGATCTCAGGACATCTTTAACTCAGATAATGGTCAAAATTAGTAAATAGAAAAATTACCTCATAGCTTAAGTTGATATAACCAGGGCTCCCAGGATGAGGTGGTAGCTTTTTCAGAAAAGGGAGAAGGCAAATTGAAAGAAAAAAGGAGGGAGAAACAAAGGGGGAGGGAGAAAGAGGAAGAGAAAGAAAGAAATTAAGTCAATACACAATTGTTCACATTAAGGGTGTCTAAAGCTACATTTTAAAAAAAATATATGCATAATACAGAATGTATTTGAGGGCTACTTTTAGTCTGAGTGTGTATGCTGTGGAGGAGGAGCCTTCTCACTTTAAAGAGGCTCTAACTAGCTGAATGACTTTCCCAGGGGAGACCTGGAAGCAGAATGCAGAATACATTTGTCCTCCAGGGATCTTTGGATTAAACCCATCAACCATCAAAGAATCCTACCCCCTTCCACCCACCCATTTACTGGTTGATCAAACTCCCTCTGTGTTAGGAACAGAAGTAGGTTTCTGTTACACAATTTAAAAACAACAAGAAGCAAGGAATTGTTTCACAAAGGGTCCCTTTATATATCAGTTGATTAAGTGTTCAAATATCAATGGGATTCCTAGTAATTAACATGCAAAGTAAATAAATAACACACCAACTCTGTTGTTCAATGTGAGAACAAGATGAGAATAATAAACTATAAACATTCTAAATATATCCCCTGAACAAGAAAATAATTGATTTATTGAAGTTCAAGGCCAACCCTTTTTATTATTGTGTCAATGATTTATGACAGAAATTTAGAAGTTCCAAATAAAAAGCAACCTGAACAATTTTCTAGACCAGAACTCTCTGTGCTTCCCAAAGTGGGGGCCATCTGACTAGTACCTGACTTATGGAGTTCTGGATGGCCCAGGGCGGTGGGGGCAGGAGACAGAAAGGTGTGAGTATAAAGCAGAAAACCTCCCTCAGATATAAAGCTACTTAAGGGTCAGTTCATATCTACTCTTCCAAAATGCATGTGTTTTGCAATTGGATTTATTCACTCTCATCTGAATGTAAATAAACTTTAGTTAGGTAGCTGTCTTCCCTATATTGTCTTGATAGAAGCTCTCTGAGACTAAGGTGTTATAAAGTGCTGAATTTGTAAATGTCAGAGCTCCTCAGAGGATAAGGAATCATCAAAATGCAGGATTTCAAGAATAAAGAGCACAAAGTCTTGGTCTTACATGTGAGAGAAGAGAGGCAGGTATATAAACTTCCTGGCTTCTATAGTATCAAATGTTCTTTTTATCACCAAAATCTTTGCTGGCTTGTGGCCGTAACTTTCTGCCATTATGTACCTGTGTCTAGAGAGTGGGCCAGACTTCCTGATCTTTGGGACATTTGAATGGTACAGAACAGACCGTGTACTATATATTTTTGCTTTCAAAGCATTTGGCATAGGCAGGATTCCAGAACTTTGCTAATGCTGAGTCCTACCTAAGGAGTAAGGGGGAGGGCTTTTAACAGTGAGGTGGTGCAAGAAGGAATTTCTAATGTAGAAGTATTACCTCCTTAAGGGTAACAGCAGTGGTATTTGGAGGGCAAGAAGAAATTTTGATACTTGTGAGGAATTGAGTCTTAGAGATTGTTTGGATGCTTCATTTGCCTAAGGCTGAGTAAACACTTTCTCTGGAAGCCTTTCAAGAATTCCTTCAAATAGATAACTCCTCGTAGAGATGGGCAGTGGTGTTTACAAGCTAATTGTTATGGCAGGGTCTTCTGGGGGTAAAACACTTGTTAAAATGCTGAGTGCTTGACCACCCTTCAACTGTACTGAATCACAATCTGTGGTAGAGACATTCATGATTTTCTATTTAACAAGCTCCTAAAGGGTTTCTTCAACACTTAGACACTCGGGGATATCAGATCTTGTGCTGTATTAAATCCTGAAATTTACCAACCAGGGGGACAGATTTATATTTCTAAGCTTATGAAACTGGATACAGTCAATAAAAGGAGTGTTTTACTCACAGGCATAGCAAAAGCTGCTCCCAGGAGGCAGGCAAACAAAATCCAGGTCCCCATTTCTTGATGGTTCTGAAATGTAAATCAACACCAGCCATGTTTAAAAATATTTTTGTAGGCATGAACATAATTACGTTTCATATATATATATATATATATATATATATATATATATAGAGAGAGAGAGAGAGAGAGAGAGAGAGAGAGACCACATTGCTAATAAAAAAAAGATGGAGTCCTTCTTGGCAAAGGACTTCATTTATGTGTGATTCCCATTTTTCAACTCATATTCTGAAGTTATAAAAATGATAAAGGGGCTTTTCAACCTAGCTGAAGGTTAACAAGTTATAGGAACACAAGTGATCTACCAAAATGATTTTGTATACCATTTTTCTGTACCTATACAGCTTGTAGACTCATGGATGCTAAATGGGATCTATAAATAATGATTAAAAGAATAGAGTAAAAAAGAAGGGTTCAGTAGATAATCAAGTGAATGTAATTTTATAGTTTTGTAAGAGACAGAAATGTTCTTTTTGGGTACAGCCCACTTGAGCATTGCTACTGTTAAAAGCATAAACTAATTATTTGAGAATTGAATAATTTTTCAGGATGGAGGAGTGGGTTTAGGTCCAGATGTTACCATCTGTATTTAGGTAAGAATCTCTCATAACACCTTTGAGCTCCAGGTGTGAAGCAAAAGATATGATTAAACCAAAGAGAGGGAACAGTGCTAACATTCGATGCTTCTTTAACGGTTCTGGAATGAATTCTACCTAAAAAATTCTATCTTCAGCCAGTAGCATCCTCTTTTTGCATGTCAACTACACTGTAATTCTTCTACATATTAAGGTCCTTAAAACATGAAGCAAGCACTGGCCATCCCAAAACATGCACATTGTTTTATGACAACACCTTGAAGTATATGTAGGATATGAATGTAACATGTAATGGTGCTGGCTATGAAAAGTACTTTGAGATTTTCTACCTTCTAAGTCTATTTTTTCAGAGATTACCTTAATAAGAAAAAGCACTTATACTTGATATAATTAAAGTTTTGTAAAGAAGTAGGTCATAGCCTATAAAAGCACTATCTTAATTAAAAAGCAAATAAACATTTTGGTGTGAAATCTGGCTCCCAAAAAGCTTTGGAATGCTTGACCTGAGTCTTATAGACATGCACACAAACCCATTACTGTACTATAAAGTTAAAGATTCATTTCAATGATCAGAGACTAAAATTTAATCATAGTAAAACTGAAGAAGCACATATGGTGCGATGGCACAGAGTCATAAAAATGTGCAATATATTCACACCTTCGAAACATGAAATTTAGAGAAAGAAATGACCACAATAAAGATGGTAAATTATGAATGAAATCCACATACCTTTGAATGTGTTCTGAGTGACTTCTGTCTGAAGCTCAGGGATGCTTGATCCTTTGACTTCTTCCAACTCTGAGCCTGAATTTATACCATGCAGAGCATCTAGAACAGCCAATCAGGTTTCTGAATGAAAAATGTGTTGAGTCTAAAGAAAAATCCCTGTATCATGATTTTTGAGATGCTTTGAGCACTGTTAAGGTTGCATGTTGTGATTAGTGCATATAGTCTTTCATTACAGGCAATAGTAGGTTTGGGAGACTGTCTTCAAGTCAGCAAATTAGTTTACTGCATATGCTGATACATTCAAATTCATTTTTAAGAAAGTTCTATTCCACTGTCTACTTCTCAGTTCTTGCAGTTAACATTATCCTTTTTTAGAGAACTGAATGGTCAAGGTTCTCCAGTGTACTCAAAATAGCCACTTAAGGTTCTCCAGACTTTTCATATTAGGATGCATAGATTCAAATCCCATTCTGGTAAGAAATCCAAAGCTCTTCCAGAATTCCACAATTGCCAGTGTTCTTTCTCTGCTTCTATTAAAAGTATCCGCTCTGTCCCCTGTGTCCCTTATCACCATTCTGATGGCCACCAAAAGAAGAGACCAAGGCCTTTTTTCTTGGCTTTTTCCAGAAAACCACCTGCCATGCAAACTTACCATGACCTCAGGACTATTACAGCCACAACACTTATTCTAATGCCCGGCCTGAGGGACAAAGTAGGCACATATCATGTACCAATGTATTTGGAAATCTACTGGAGTACTTACAAACTTGTGTAACAGGAGATATTGCCCTGGTTCTACTACAGAGCCAGTTGGCAACTCTGTTCCAGTGGTTCTCAACCTGTGGGTCATGATCCCTTTGTGATTGAAATGATCCTTTCACAGGGGTTGCCTAAGACCTTTGGAAAACATGGATATTTGCATTATGATTTGTAACAGTAGCAAAAATACATTTATGAAGCAGCAACGAAAAAAAATTGCGGTTGAGGGATCACCACAACTGTATTAAAAGGTCACAGCATTGGGAAGGATGAAAACCACTGCTCTAGTCTTTTCCAGCCCTTACCAAGCCCAATTCTTCGTATTGGAAACTGAAGTTGCTATCTATCTCTTTTTCAGCATTTATTAACTGTCCCTCTACTGGCATTGCCTCCACGGTTTCAACACTCTCTCCTTTACTTAAACAGCATTAACTAAGTCCGTTCACTTTGGAAGAGGACTTCTGATTTAGCCATCAAATTTACATTTATTTCACTTCTCTGCCTTAATAAAACATGGCTTGGTTTTACTTTATTCTACAATCTGACCATTTAAGAAATAAATTTATAACTAATGACAGGAACTAATGGGGTTTGCATCAGTATTAAATCATGTCCAATACAATTACTGTTGGAGTTAGATCTTTCAAATACTTCAACAGAGTTTTTAAACTTTCACACATATACGCATTTTTCTATAGCTACAAATATACCTAAGTTCTACAGATTCAGATTCTTCAAATTGATAAATTAGTACAAGGATAAAATAGTCATAAAAGTATGTAATGTATAGTATTCATGACAATATTGAATTTAGGCAATGTTAATCCTGACTCCTGCTTCACCACAGATTGAGGGAACATTGAGAAATGACTCACAGATTGTTTGAGTCACAGGTTCCTCATATGTAGGATGGGTACAATAATACAATCTACCTAAGAATATTGGTGTAAAAAAATGGGTGAGAGACAGACACAGGGAAACAGTGGAATGTGCCCATTCCACTCCTATGGCCTGGAAAATGGTGAGTGTTGAAAGGATGCTAATAATACCTAAGATTGAAGGTGTTCAAAGATCTAAGTTTATCTTTGAGAATGAATTAATAAGGACAATTGCACATCATGATGAAAAGTGATTATTCAATTTGGAAGAGAAAGATGGCAGCACAGGAAGTGGAAGGACATAGGAAGCCAAATGTATACAAGAAAATGAACACAGAATAGGGCTCTAAAACAATATGTCCAAAATTTGCGCTTATTTATGAATGTTTATTGCTGAATCATATATATATATCAGAAGCAAGATGTCTCTCTGAAGGAAGTTGTAAAAAGGATTTTAGGATTTGGTAGAGGTGTACCCCATTGTAGTAAAGAAGAGAGGAAGGAAAATGTGGATCATATATTTTCCTTCAGTCTTTTACTCATTTTATTTATGTGTATTAGGATGCCTGAAAGGATTTGGGACATATTTTCTTCTACAAAACTGTGGATAATAATACCTAATTAATAAAACCACTGCTGAATTGCTTTTGGCCTTACAGCTGCATGCAGTGTATCTCATTACTGTTTTTTATCTTTCAAGAATGAAAGAGTGATGATAGATTTAGTCACAGTGATCAACAGATGTGTTCTTATTATAAAACTTATTTTTCTAGGACTGAAATAATTACTGTGTATTCACTGTGAACATCAATTGATCAGACACTGATGGCCTGTTCCATAGAAATATTTTAGTTATTTATATTTTCCCTCTATTGCATGTCCTGAATTATTGGATATTAAAATATAGATCTTTTATCTGGAATTTCTTCCACTAATTTAGCTACCACTTACATGATTTTAAAAAATGGTGACTCATACTTGTATTCTCAGCATTCTAGAGGTTGAGGCAAGAGAATCATCACTGTTTGAAAAGAGGACAGCTGGGCTACAGAGTAAGAAATTGTCACCAAAGAAATTACCAAGTCCAGTTAAAAATGGAGAATGATCTACATAGACATTTGTCAAAAAGAAGGAATACAAATGATCAACAAATACATGGAAAATGGTCAATGTCATTAACTATTGGAAAAATACAAATCAAAATTATGATTAGATATCTTACTGCAGCCAGGAAAAAAGATAAGAAGTAACAAAGGCTGTCAAGGATGTAAAGCAAAGAAAGTGTTAAACACCTTGGTAAAGATATAAATTCTCAATACTCAGCCATCAGAACACTAAAAAAATAGATCTTTACTATGATCCAGATATCCCCATCTGTGTATATATATCCAAAGAAAATTAATTTATTACTTCAAAGATACATCTGTATTCCCACTTTATTGTAGCACTGTTTACAATACCTAAGATACAGAGTCAACATAGATGCTCATCGACAGATGAATGGATAAATAAAGTGTATATGTACACAATCTTGTTTTATTGTACTATAATGAAGAGTGAAATCTTGTCATTTCCAGCAAAAAAAAAGAAGATAGAACTAGAGACAATTGAGTGAAATCATGTGAAGCAAAATTAGCCTACTACAGTAGAAGCTATAAATGCCAAATTAAATGTAGAATAGTGATTCCCAGAAGCTGAGCAGGGATGAGGAAGTTGGATAACAGATACCAAAACACAATTTGATAGAGGAAATAAAATCCCGGTGTTTCACAGTACAGTGGGATTGTTATAGTTCACATTACCTATTATATGTGCTGTGGACTTGGAGAGAGGAGCTCAAAGACTACAGACATAAAGATATTATTAGGAGAAGAAATTGCTAATTAACTTGATATGATCAGTGGATACTGAATATAGTACTGAATATTATACTATACTCCAATAATATGCATAATAACACAGGTTATTCAAAATACATAAAAATTACTGAGTGTTTTAGGAAAAAAGAAAATTTCAATTGATACTTTGCCTATATGTAATTATTTTATTTTTGTATAAGTTAACTTTGGAAAACACACTTAATTAATAATTTTTTAAAATCTTGTTATATGTGTTCTATAACATTTCCAGAATATTTTTGTTTCTCTTGCTTTTTGAAGGTATTCCTTTATTCTTTTAAATTAGTATTTAAAACAATTTTAAGCATAAAATATTTTATGTATTGTGATATCTCTAAGACAAGTGTAATGATATGGATCCCAAATATGTCTTTATCTGCTCCTACTTTTATCTCAAATATCTGTGTGTGCATGTATGTGTACTGACTACATTAAGAACTGCAGGCTACTCTTGTTATTATACAACAAAAAAATGTGAATTTATTACTACTTCTAAACACTGTCCTTGAAAGTGATAGGTGAATAAATGTAAATACCCTTCTGAATTGTAATAATTCTTTTGTTATTCTCAGTAGTCGTTACTCTTTTATTTGACTTGCAAACCCTCACATTTTGCTGTTCCCGGGATGCTTATGCTAGCAAGTTTCTCCCTTTTAATTAGCTGATTTTGATTTATGGTTTGCTGCGAAGCCATACATATAAGTTAGTGAGAGATGTGTGTCAACTTTAAGCAAAGGAACACTCTCAGCCAACATGGTCTGCTCATGGGGTGGGGCGGGGGGGGGGTCACCTGTGAGAACTGCTCAAGATATTCAGTTCTATAGCATTTGATGATGGCTTCTGATGGGGGGATGTTTTCTATTGTTGCTTTGCAATTCAGTCTTCTAGCTTACTTCTTGAGCCTCAGGCACTTTTGATTTATGAGAGTGGTCATTGGAAAAGTGGGGATTATGAATACTGCCGCCCTTTCATATCAGCTATATAGTACTTCAATTCTCATGCCTTCTCTTAAAGCAGACGGAGAATTGTCTAATATTCTAGAATCACTCCAAGATTAACTACTTTTGTGTAATTAAAACTAAAGTTAGCTTTTAAATTCTCTGGTTGTAGACATTGACTCATAAGAAAATGCAATTCCCACATGGATAGAGGAAAATTTCACAAGATCCCACCCCTAAGTGAAGAGCTACAGTCATTACAATAGCTGTTAAAGGAAGTAAACCAGTTTTCTTCTCCTTTTGAAAAAAAGGCATAACCCCAATCCTAAGGAGTCAGCCTTAAACTCATGAAAATACTGGATTAATATAGTCATGAACTGAAGAGCATGTTACTGGGGGAACACAAGTTGGGAGAGGGATGGGGTGGAAAAGATCTAAATACAATGCACACATGTAAAAAAGTCTTCAAAAAATTATTTTCCAAGAAAATAGAGAAATATCATTTGCTAGGATGAATATTTTCTGGAATATAGTTGGAGTAGTGTCCTTGTCAGAACTTAGACATGTCATCCCTTACTGATTCTGACAAACATTGGTTACTTTTGCCCGGTTGAAACCTTTGGAATGTATTGTGTCTTATAGTTCCTTTGAGGTATGTTTGGCAATGTATACAAAGTAGTTGCTAGATGGCTGATTGGTGAAAATGTCAAAATTATCCATGATATTGCGAAAATATATAAAAAAGACTACAGTAATTTAGATGAGGTGCTTGACTACCTAGGAAAGATCTCCTGTCTCCAAAGCCCTTCCTCTCTTCCTCCCTTCCTCTCTCCCTTCCTTTTTAATCTCAATTTGTGCAGATGTTTACCAAAATAAACAGTTATGTAAGGAACTCATTTCTGAACACCTCTGAGTAGCCAGTATTTCATTTCACCCTTTAAAGTAATCTATAATTCAATAAACCCAGGAGAAATATAGGACATTTGGGGCACAGTATTTTTTCATTCATGTTCTGCAGGATTGATGAGTACAAGATATGCCCAAATTTTCATAGACCCCGGGTTTATTCAATGTTCCCTTGGAGTGGGGGAAGGTTGAATAAAAAATTCAGATAAAAGCACAGTACTTTTAAAGTGAGAAAGGCCTTTGTGATTACATATAGATAATACCTTAATAATATAAGTATTCACAGAAAGAATTCATATAGCTTGTAATTTGGAAAGTCTGCAGGCATTTGCTAAGTATCTGGTGGAACAACTTTCAATGAAGGAAATTATATGCACATGGCAATGTGTTGTTTGGGTTATAATTAGCTGGTAATTGTCAGGAGTGAAAATGTTATACCTGTGTTAACAGAGGTAACATAGTAATGTAAAAACAAGTGATTTTATTTCTGTTTGTTGGACAGAATAAACCAAAATACCTTTTACTTTCCTACTTGTGTACACACACACACACACACACACACACACACACACACACACACTGACCAGTAGTTTCTATGCTGTCAAAGGAAGTGAGAACTTTGCTCTTTGGCAGAGGACAGACTAGGGCAAAATTATACTTGGGTCATTGATCCCTTGTGTCTGACCTTGCCCCATGTATTTGACTCCTTTGCACATTTGCCATAATACTGGGAAAATGGGCATTCTAATAATATTCCATCTTAAATATGTTTTGCAAAAGTAAGAGTGACATTTTTTTCTTTGTTTTCTTGAGATGCGGTCTTACTATGTAGTACCTACTGGATAGACTGACACTTGATACATAGTTATAGTTAGCCTTGGACCTTTACCTCAGCCTTTACCTCTCTGATGCTAGGATTAAAAGCCTGCACCATCATGACCTGTTCTAGAATGACAATTTTAGTAATCTCAGGTGAAGGAGAAAATTCAATAAAACAAAGGGAAAAATAGTCAAAAAGTTGGATGTTATCACTCATATTTTAATATATAGGGTTTTCCTCCATTGTTCTTGGACAGAAATGATATATCATATGCACTTTGCATATCTCAGGGTCCTAGCCAAATTGATAACATATGTTTAAAAAGTAAAGGACTTAGTTAATGACTTGCCTGTGAAATATAGGGCTACATATGAGATCTGTTGCCAGAGATTATTGTTCAAAGTCAACTAGATATTACTCTATAAAATGAGTTCTTGTTTAGTAAGGAACAAAATCAAATGAAACTTATAAAAATTATTGAAATTGTTTTATTCATATATAATTTACATACCATGAAATTCCCCTCAGAATGTGCAATTGAATGGTTTCTAATAGTCTTTGTATCTTGACACAGTTTCTAACCATCAACATAATCTAATTTTCAAACATTTTCATTACCTGGAAATAGTGATTAGCAGTCACTCTTAGGTGTCTCCACTCCTGACCCCAGACAACTACGTATTTTCAGTCTCTGTGGATTTTCAGCCTCTATAGATTTTTGGATTTTCCTGTTTTTAATATTTCTTATGGAGTCATACAATGCATGTTTGAGAAACAGATCTCTGACAACCTCTGACACACTGACATTTGGGGATAGCCAATCTTTTGCTGTGGTACGTTCAGTATCCCCGGCCTCTTCTCCCTATATTCCAGAAGCAACACCCCACCTCATCCCACTCCCTGCCACCAAAATATGACAAGTAAAACTATCTCCAGACATGTCACATGCCCAAAAGAGGATAATTGTCCTGAGTAAGGAGTTGTGGCCCTATGGTACCTATGAACTGAGCTGGTGTGAAGTTAGCTAGAGTCCTAGGAAGAGAGGGAAAAGGGATTATATGAGGAAGGGGGGTTAAGATCATGATGGGGAAAACCACAGAGACAACCAAACCAAACTGGTGGGAGCTCACAGACTCTGGACTGACAGCTGGAGACCTGCATGGGACTGAACTAGGCCCTCTGAATGTGAGTAACAGTTGTGTGGCTTAATCTGTTTGTGGGACCCCTGGCAGTGGGACCAGGACTTATCCCAGGTGCATGAAATGGCTTTTTGGAGCCCATTCCCTATGGTGGGATACATTGCTCAGCCTTGGATGCAGCAGGGAGGGGCTTGATCCGGCCTCAATTTGGTATGACAGCCTATGTTGACTTCCTAGAGGAGGCCTTACCCCCTCTGAGGAGTGGATGGCAGGTGGGGTGGGGAGAAAGAGGGAGGGAGAAGAAGAAGGAGAGGGAGGGGGAACTGTGGTTGGCATGTAAAATGAAAAAAAAAATAATTATAAAAAAAAGAACAAAGAGACCAATATCTCAGGATCCTGGAAACTCCACACTTTCCACCTTCATTTTCAAAATTGTGATTCCTTTTTTTAAAATAATGGATCAATAGTTCCCATGTATGAAATTGTAAAAAAAATAAATAAAAGATTCTCTATTATTTAAAATAGAAATGAAAAGGTGAATGGGGAAAATCAATTAAAGAATTATTTAAATGAAAACTGCCTGGGAGATAAAAGTTCAAAACTACCTGGAAGTTAAAATCATCTAATATTCAATTTGCTAAAAAAATAGAGAAATTGTTAGGCAGAGGGTTTAGGGATTAGTAGGGATGGGGGGATATAAGAAAGGTTGAGACATGAATGTGATCAGATTGCATTATGTGTGTATGAAATTGTCAAATATTAATTAATGTTTTTAAAAGTTATAAACAGGGAAAAAGTAAAAATGTCAATTAAAATGAATAAATTGGGGCTGGTAAGATGGCTGATCAGGTAAAAGCACTTGACCAATTCTGATGACCTGGGTTGCATCCCCAAGACCCACATGTTGGGAAGCAGAACTAACTTCCACAAGTTGTCCTTTGACCTTACCCATGTACTGTGACACACACTTCATCCATGCACACACAAAATCAAACAATAAACAAAAGTCTTATGCAATTTTAAATGAATAAATTATACAAATAAATTGTTGTTTTAAAATAAAATTAAGTTGTGATCTGTGCCAGTGGTTTTTAATCTTCATTTAAATGGCTGGCACTGTGGTGTCAATAACATAAAAAAAAAAAAATCTCTAAATTTGAATTTGAGCCTTCCCGTGCTACAGCTGTAAGAATATGTTGATAGTTCTCTTATGTTCTCATCCCCTACCCCTTACCCTCCATTGCCAACCCCTCATCTGCAGTTTACTCATGGAGATCTCATCTATTTCCCCTTCCCAGGGCATTCCATGCGTCCCTCCTTGGGTCCTTCTTGTTAGCTAGCTTCTCTGGAGCTGTGGATTGTAGTCTGGTTATCCTTTGCTTTACATCTAGTATCCACTTATGAGTGAATACATACCATGTTTGTCTTTCTGAATCTGGGTTACCTCACTCAGGATGACATTTTCTAGTTCCATCCATTTGCCTACAAATTTCATGACGCCATTATTTTTTTTTTTTTACCACGGAATAGTACTCCATTGTGTATACGTGCCACTTTTTCTTTATCCATTCTTCGGTTCAGGGGAATCTAGGTTGTTTCTAGGTTCTGGCTATATGAATGATGCTGCTATGAACACACAGTTGAGCATGTGTCCTTGTGGTATGATTGAGCATTCCTTGGGTATGTGCCCAAGAGTGGCATAGCTAACTCTTGAGGAAGATTGATTCCTAATTTTCTGAGATTTTCAAATATTGATTTCCAAAGTGGCTGTACAATTTCTCAAGGAACTTAACTTGAGTCAGCTTTAAAATCATTCTCTGGCCTATAAACACTCCTTGAATAGCAAAAGGAAGCATGAGATTTGATTTATACCGTGGCTAATGAAAACAAGTGGGCAATCACTGTTGATCATATCCTAGTAATCTAACTTAGTTTCAGGAATGGAAGCAAGACAGGAAGTACTTGGGCCATAGATACTTCAGAAAGTCCACGTGTGAACATGCCTCATTTTTTTGTTGCCTTACCCTCCCCCTCCTCTTCTCTCCCCTCTACTCCTCACCCACTACCCTACTATTCCCTCCATCCCTTTCCTTTTTTTACCCTTTTCTTTTGCTCCATTTCCCTTCATTTCTTCTTCTCCTTTTTCTTTTTCTGTCACAGTGCTAGAGACAGAACTTAGGGCCTCAAACATGCTATATAAGAGCTCTATCACTGAACAGCTCCAGTAGTTATACATACCCTTAAAATCATGCAACAAGAATAAAATGAGCTAGTAGTTTTCAGCTACAGATGATGTTTAAAACATGTTTAAAGTAGGATGGCCTAGGCTATTTTATAGGTTATGTGTATCAAATGTTTTTATTTATGATACTTTCATGCTATGATAAGCTTAAGAGAATATAACCCCATTTTAGGTTGAAGAACATCCATATGTAATATGCATAATACATGAAATTATAGCATGGTTGAATATCTAGCAAAACTGGACACAGAGGAATAGTTGGGTATCACTGGGTCTCTACAAAGCACTTCTTAAAGGATAACGTTTGACTTCTAATATAATTTAGAAGTAGTGATCTTCAATGCTCATTACATTTAAGAACCATTTGGTGAGTTTTTGAAGACATTTATGTCTTGGTTTCATTCCACCCAATTTCTCATTTAATTAGACCAAGCAAAGCTTTCATCTGTTATTGTGATTTTCAGTAACCAGAGAAGCTTGAAAAAAATATTGATGACTAGGTGCTATTTCTGGAACTTTTGTTTCTGTTGAATATTGTGTGCAGTCAGAGTTGAGATACATAAAGGCAACTTATTGTGAACAAGCTGTTCTATTTATCTGTTAAACCTTTACTTTGTGTGGGAAGCTATGCTTTTATCAATTTTGCCCAAGCCAATGTAGATTATCATTCAATGCAATAGGTTATATTAAGAGCACCTAACAAAAACATCATTGATGATTATGAAAGTAGTATCTTATCTTCAGACCATAAACACAATGACAGATCCTCAAGGAACACTCAGAGAGCATTTGCTGATGATGGGGAATGTGTTTCTTTCATAGCCTCTAGGTTTATTACAAGTATTTCATTTGAAACTGGGTTTCTCAGGGTCCATGAGAGGCTGCTAACATGTTGATTCAATGAAATGGTGCATTTGGTGAACCACCCATCTGACTGGGTTACTTTGGGTGTAGCTGTTTTGATTTTTGTTCCCTCCCTCTGAGTATATGGTTTTGTTCATTTAATCAAACAAATCCAGTTGTTTTGCCATTTTGTAGACACATTCTTTGTGTGGCCAGGAATCCTGTTTGCGGTGACCACACCACAACTAGATTTGAATGTAGAGCAAACAAGTGCTAATTTGAATCAATTGTTAAGATTGCCAGCAACCAACCAAAGTGACCTCTATCCCTGGGTTCACTTAGCAACCCTGAAGGCAAGGCACTGTGTTTATTCCATTATCATTTCCTCCATCCATCAAAAGCCCCAATCCTCACAAATGAGACAATAAGAAACTCAAACTTTGGACATTTTTTGTTCTTAATTTTTGTATGGTTTTATTTCTTAGTACAAACATGATTCATGCTTGTAAATAGACTCTCCATAATACAGAAAAGCATTAGGCATAATGCCCTAAAGAATCTCTCTCTCAAGTCATAGCCACTGTTAATATCTGGGAAGATAATTCCTGATCTTTATGAGGAATTATACTAGACACCTTATATTGTTCTATAACTTTGTTAACTTTATATAAAGTTGATATCTCCTCAAGTTTATACAGGAACAGCCACTTCATTTTTCCTTCATACCTGTACAGAATTACATTGAATAGATATCCCAGAGTTTACTTAGTTAATTGCCCCTTGATAGACACTTAGGTTGCTGATGTCTGTCAACATATAATTAAAATACAACATAGTTATTTATAACCCGTATTAATACTGTATGTTAGATATTGGTAAAGTTTAATGTGCCCATAATAAAGTACACATGTTTTGCAAGTTTACAAACTAAATAATGAACCTATGTGTGCCAGATGAAGAGGCAACCTAAGACCCTAAAGTTTTCCAGTCACTCTGCCCTAAAAATAACCCCTATTCTGTCTTTTCACACTTTAGATTGATTTCTCCTATTTTGAGACTTTGCATTGATGGGATCATATGCTGTCATTGGTGTCAACATGATATCTGTGGGATTCATGTGTATTCGTTTAAGTGGTTGAAGTTGTTTTTTTCATTCTCATTACCATGTAGCTTTCCATTATGTGGATAAACCACAATTTATCCTTTCCACTTTGATGGACATTTTACTAGTTTATGGTTTGAGGCTATTGTGAATAATGATGTTATGAGCATTCTGCCATGCATCTTGTGGTGAATATGTACACACATTTCTGTTGATTTTAAGAGAGGGGTTTTCTGTTTTGTTGTTGTTGTTGCAACATCTCACTAAGTATCCAAAGGAGAGGGTTTTAGAGGGATGTAATTAGTGATGTTCTTATGTCTATCTTTTGCATACTGGGATTGGAATTGTTGGTATTTTCACTATTGAAAATGCTGTTCTAGTTAATATCTTACTTTTTCTTTCATTTTTTAGTGTGTGTGTATACGTGTGTGGGGGGGGGATGCATCTGTGAGTTTGGGCACACGTGTGACACAGTCCATGTGTGTGTCAGAGGCCAACTTTTGGGAGTCAGTTCTACCCTTTCACTATAGAATAATGGCATCAAACTCAGGTTGTTAGGTCTGAGCAATAAGTGCTTTAACCCTCTGAGCCATCTTGCTGGCTCTGAAGTGAATATCTCATGAATGCATCTTGTATATTTTATAAGCAGTCTTATAACTTGAATACTTACAATTGGTGCGTGTGATGGTGTACACATGTAATTTCAGCTACTCCTAATTGGCACCAGGAGTGTGTTTAAAGGCCTTGGCTGAGCTGCACAGGACAGAGATTGATTAATTATGTCTTTCTTGGCTTGGAAGTTGGTACATTTCCCTTTTTAGGTGATCTGGCTGGGAGCTTGGCTTAAGCCTCACTAGGTCTATGGACACAGAGTGCCCAGTGCTCAGGAGGCTGAAACAGTGCAGAGTTACATTTTGAGTAACTATAGCAGAACTGCTACCTGAAAATGACTTAAATTTTAAGGTAGGCCTGTAGCTCTAACAATCTATAATAGCTGTGTTCCTTTGCTTTGGAAATGGTCTGTGGTACAGGTGCTTTTGTGTGCTTTCTGAAATACCAGGCTAGGCTAAGGGAAATCACATTCTTCTTTATGTGACTTTTCAGACATTCTCTAATGAACTAGTGCCTTTCTCAGGTGTTCTAAAAAGGCAGAAAAACCTAATGGTCCATCTAGGATGCCAGGGCATAGGATAAAACTGCCAGCCTATTTTTTCTTTTTTATTTTATTAAAATATAATTACATAATTTCCCCATCCCTTTTCTCTATCCCATCACACCTATACATGACTCCCACTATGTCCTATATTTACATCCTCCTTTTCTTTAGCCACTGTTGTTACATATAATAAAATAAATATATAAATACAACCTGCTGAATCCACGCAGTGCTGATTATATGTATATATTTTTAGGGTCAACTACTTGATATTAGATAAATAGTCGGGGGTGGGAGCTCATCCCTACATAAAATTAGTGCTCCCTCTATAGGCAGTGTTAATTGCTTGTAGCTATTCATCTAAGGGTAGGGCATCATAAGATTTCCTCTGTCTACTTTTGGATGGCAACTGGTGTTGGACCTGGAGTTACAGGGAGTTATGAGTCACCATGTGGGTTCTGGGAATTGAACCCAGGTCCTGTGGTCCAGGCCATAAATGAGATCCTTTAAAAATATTTCTTTTATTTTTTGAGATTATAATCACATTTCTCTCTTCCTTTTCATCCCTCCAAACCCTCTCATACACCTTCCTTGCTCTCTTTCAAATCCAAAGCCTCTCTTTAAAATTAATTGTTGTTACATACATATGCATATATACATATATATTCCTAAATGCCTGTATGCGATTTAGCACTTAGCATGGTCTGGCATTAAATAAATATATAAAATTGTTAGCTCTATTAGTTGTGATATTTATCCTTATTATTATTATTAAAAGACTGAGGAGTTAATATATACTCACGTATTAGAGAAAATGATTTGGAAATGTTTGTCCAAAAATATCCAAAGGACAATATTCTCAGAGCTCTTCAGATATCCAGTGTGTATGTGGGAGGGTATAAATAAAGCATTATTGGGCGCTCCAAAGGCAGACAGCAGCATTTGGTTGTGTCTATCATTTTTTTTTTCTCACAATAGAATTTATAGAAACAAGAAGTAGTAGAAAATGGTGTTCAGCAGCAGAATTAGGCAGTTTCTGGAAGAGTCTCAATCATTCTAAGAAATACTTTACTGTATTACTCTTGCTAATAATATGAAGTTAATAAAGAGTTGGCAAAAACACTTTCACTTTAAATAATAATGTATATTCAATGCTGAAGAAACCATATTTTTATATTGTTGAATGGAAAATGTTGCCTTTAGTTTTGTTGGGATGTAGTTTACCTGATACCCTATTCTCCCACTAGAGGTCTAACTTTTATAAGATCAGGCACCAAGTAATGTGGGTGGCTTCTGTAGCCTCCATTCCCTGACTTGTAGACTTCTTCTTTCATCTTCAAAGCCTATAATATGTCTCTCTGACCCTTCCTCAGTAGTCACATCTTCTCTGAGTTCTGCTGGAAAAGGTTCATCTATGTTAAGAACTCATGTGGTTAGAGTGAGCTCACCTGGATAATCTACTATATTCTCCACATGTCAAGGTTGCAAATGTAATGACATATGCAAAGTCCCTTTTGCCATTCAAGGTAACACATTCCTAGATTCCTAGGTTCTGAGAATTCACACATAGATATCTTCTACGTTATTTGTTTCATTGGGTTTTTGACATCTCTTAACATTGGTGATATTCCACAGAGCCAGAAAGACATTCAGCGATTACCTTTGCTGTTTAACTCTTCCTATCAGCCTTCACTGTATGGAATGATTATCTTGTAAGTAATATTAAGTTCTGGCTTCATTCAAAGAGCAATAAAGTCAAAGAGCATGAAAGTAA
The DNA here is from genome assembly GCF_949786415.1 of Peromyscus eremicus. Classification (NCBI taxonomy): domain Eukaryota; kingdom Metazoa; phylum Chordata; class Mammalia; order Rodentia; family Cricetidae; genus Peromyscus; species Peromyscus eremicus. Next base: position 20,758,692 of record NC_081439.1, on the reverse strand, counting down.
ACAAAACAAGGTCATTGAACTGTTCTATACAGCATTTTATTTTTAGCATATCTTGCAATATAGGGAATAATATCTCAGCTAGAGCTGAATTGTATTTTAACATATGTAATTTCTGTGCTAGATATCAACAACTTATTGGTATTAAAATATAAGTAGTTTACCTGCTGTTTTGGTGTACCCAATATGTAGCTCACTTTTTAAAGAAATGGACACTGGAAATCTTTTAAAATTGTAAGTCATTCATGATCATTAGTTCATGAAAACAAAAGGAAACAGAGATTTTGTTCATTCTCTTAGCTTAGCCAGAGCTCTAGTGGCCAATACACATGAAGTACAGATGTTATGGATTGTCTCATTATTAATGATATCTATATCTCAAGCAATGATGTACAAAATGTATTTTTAATTCTTGATGTTTGAGTTGTATTGTTTAAGGGGTTTTTTCCCATTTTGGTTTTTGGTGTATATACAGTTACTATATGATCCAACAATGCCACCTTTGGATAATAAAAAAATCCAAGAGAATCAAAACCATGTTCACACTGAAACTTGTTTGTGAGTATTCACAATAGCTTTATTCATAATAGCCAAAGAGTAAAAACAGCTGAAAAGCTCCTTAACTAACAAACAGATGATAAGATATGATCTATCTATGCTATTTCACCATAAGAAACAGTTTGAGGGCTGATAAATGCTACAGCAGTGACAGATCTCAAACTATGCTATATGAAAGAAACCAGACATAAATGGGGAACATACTGTATGACTTCATCTATATTCAATGCCAAAATTGGGCAAGTGCATAATGACAGAGAGAATATTAGTGTTTTTCAAGTGCTGGAGTGAGAGAAGCATCCGTACTGATTAGTAACAGGTATGGACTTCCTAAGGTGATGAAGGAGCTCCAGAATTGATACTGATCACATATATCTTTAAATGTGCTTAGCAAAACAGTAAATTGCACAACTTAAAAGTGGTATATTTTTACCTCAAGAAATTATTTTCATTAGTTTAATTACAACTGATCAAGTCCCTTTATTATTTTGCTACATTTTTCTTTTTAAAACCTCAGATTCAATATATTTCATTGCCCAGAGGATACATTATATATCAAAACAGAAGTGCTTAGGGAGCTCTGTGAAACACATTTTAATTTATTGTTTCAAAAATAGTATATTGAGAAAAAAAATCCCAGAAAAACAGCAACTGAAAAAAACAGCCAGTTTGTTTTTATGTCTTACCTGGTGTTTGGTGTGACTCTGTAAATTGCTTTCTCTCTTTTCAATTTCCCCTTTTACATGTTTGACATTTAATAGGAGAAGCTGGGAAGCAAGGTTTTTTTTTTTTTTCATTTTTTACTGGAAGTGGTTTTAGCTACTTTAAAACAAATGTCCCCAATATAAATATTCCCTGCTGGCCTTGTTTCCACATAACAGGGACAAATAGTTTTCTGTCTAGATGGTAGAATTGCTGCTCTCCTCCAAACTACCTTTCAACCAACAGATATGCAAAGGCACAAAATATAAAAGCTGTTCTCTTCTAGGCATTGTTTCTGGCCTTGGGAAAGAGTCAAGCAAATAGCTGAAATGGGAGAGATGGAGAGTGAATGTGATGGTATCTATGACGTTAGAGTCTTCTGGGAAAAGAGCTGACACTTAAACATCCCCAACCCTCCACTTTCCTCCCTCAGTTAGACACCTCAAGTGATTGTCTACGTATGTCGTGTCTAGGTTTGAGACCTATTATTTGAGACCGTCAAAGAACCAAGTTTACCTTCTTTAACACAAAAGTAGATTCCCCCTGGCCATGTTTTAACTCATTCCTTATAGCATCTATAGCAAACATATTGTATTCTAGACAGTATTGTTTGCTTGTTTATTTGATGCTTGGTTCTGTTTCATTTGTAATGTCCCCATATAGGGGATATTATATGACTTTTCATGGGAGACATAAACAAATGTCTGTTCATCTGAGATAAAAAGCACTGATATTATGCCAATGAAATTATTCTTTCCAAGTTGAGCTTGGGGAACAATTCTGTTTATTTGGTGTTATTTATAATAGTATTGGTAACAAAAGCAGTTGTGTCACTGAAAAACTCACTCTAACATAGGTGACCACACATGAAAGCCCATGATTCCTAAGCATTTTAAAAGATCAGTTTCTTTTGCTTTTAGAATAGTGAAACAATCTATCCAGTGTGAATATCCATCTCCTCTATCATATGTCTGGTGGTTTGGGGTTGTTTTTCAGTAAAAGGTCAGCAAAAGTGTTGCAAGTCAGACAGGCTTTATTGTGTACAGAATGCTGCAATTATATTGGGAAAACAGCCACAGACAATATAGGCATGAGTGGGTGTGTTTGTATTCCAATAAGGCATCGCTTCTCGGCCTTTTGGCTAAGATCAAGTGTAGTATTCAAATAAGGCTTGATTTACAACAACAAAAACCCAAAAACCTTTGGGCTGAAGAGGGCCAGGATAGTAGTTATCTAACTGAAGAACACTTGCCACCCCAAGGTCAAGGAATGCTTCAGTCTATATGCTAGAAGTATTTCTGATGATAGAGATAAGTCACAAAACTTTAGAATTTGACTTTACAAGAAAACCAAATGAGACAGATTTGGAGGTGAGCATAGGGCTGCCCTCACACTTCTAGTCATTCTGAAGAACTGTCTTGAGTAGGAGAGGAAAGCATGGAAAGGCAGCACAGAATAGTGGTATAAGGTCCCTGCGTGTGAATCCTAGCCAAGCCTCAAGCAGTGTGTCTGGGGACAAGTTACTTTATCTGCCCTTACCTTGGATTTTTTTCACCTGTAAAAAAAGAAAAAAGAAAGTTAATAGACTTCACCTTGTAAAATAGATTTGTGATTAAAGCTGTGAGTATACAGTAAAGGCTAGGGACAGCAGTGGGTATATGCTTTGTCCACAAGATGTTTGTTATTTCCCCCAAAATCTCAATCCTCTGGGAGTGTACACAACCCTCCACTTATTTTATCCTTGCTGTGAGTCACTGATGAACAATCCTCGCTGTGTACTATGAATAGCCGTGCTGTCTTCAAACTCTCATGGCACTTAATGGTTTGTCATGTTATGGTTCTTTACAGGAAAAAAATTGTTAACAAGGAAAAAAGCAGCAAATGTCACTGTAGAGAATGTGCACACGCACAAATCAGTAGTAACCATGGGGACATGTTAGGTGGTAACAGTTGGGGTTTTCAATATGTCAATAAAATGATGACGTGCCTAAATAGCAATCGTTATGCTTAAATTCTAGATTCTGAGTCTTACTATTTTTTTAATTTTTAAAATTACATACATTTATTTATTCATTTATGTGTATATGAGAGAGACATAAAAATCTGGGCTCAGGAGAATATGTGGCTCATTTCACTTACCATAAAAATTGTGTGCATTTTTCTATTTTTAGCTCCATTATATGTATTAAGTAACTGACCCTTAGAATGATGGATGAATCAGAAAAGACTGAATTGAAATTTAAAACTGGGCACTGGGACCTCAGAGCCCTCTTTGCAACATGTTCTACAAATAAGTCCCATGTTCAAATAACAACCACAGAAGGAGAAAATGAAGGCTGCAGTACACTCAGTCGTATATAGTACTTGCCCTAATGTACAAGGGCCTGGGTTTAACCAACCCAGCACCATTTTGAAAAAAAGAAAAAAGAATTAAAAGGAGCAAATTAAATGGCAGGTGCTTAACTGATACCACGAGAAATAATCTTCATCATAGGGCATCTAGAGCAATCTTGTATACGTGAAAAATAATTTTAAATTAAGAGTATGTAAGTGTGAGGACTTGTCTTAATTAGTAGCATTATTAGATTATTTCTGCTCCCTGTAGAGGAGATGAAAGAGTATCTAGCTTTCAAGTTCAAAGTGAGGTCAGTCATATTATGCCTGCAGCATGGGAGAAATTTGCCAAAATCAGTCAGTGAATGCATAGAGACAGGTCATGCATCACATGAGAGTGGAAGGGTACAAGAAGCTAGTAGGATAGGCTGGACAGAGAGAAGCTTAAGTTCAGAACAAATAATTGATGAAATCTAAGAAACAAGTTACACCTCCCAGAAAAAAGTTTAAGGAATTCACTTCATTCAACAGTATTGTGATTATCCAAGCCTTTCCACTGGTTTTCAACTTAGATTGCCCATTGGAAGAGAGCTTTATATACCTGTTATTGCCTGATCTCCAACTCCAAGGAGTCTTGTTGATTTGACCTATACCTGTGTTGTCCAATACAGTAGCCACAAGGTACTTGTACCTATTTAGATTAAAAAGCAATTAAGTTTAAGTAAAAATTTAAATTTAGTTAATAATTTTTGCTAGTCAAATCTCAAATGAATGTCAGCCATGAGTGGCCAGTGGTTACCTTGTCAGACAGTAGGTATAGCAAATATTTCATAAACATATAAAGTTCTAATAGACTACAATATTCTGAAGGATGGAACAGGGTTATGTAGACATGAGCCTAACAATAGGGAGAATATCTGTGAAAGGTGATTCTTGGGCAAAACACAGACATTGCAATAATGTGCTATTAATAACGGTGGATATATACACTGGTCTTGCATGAGACTGGGACCATCAACCACCAAGCATGGATGAAGGAAGGGCTCAAAGGGCCCTCCCCCTCACTGATGAATTATTTCTTAGTGATAGCTATGGGGAGAGGAGAAGTCACTTTAGTGATGCACCTACCCATGACCTCATCAGGCTCCAAAGGATAGTCCCAATCCAGTGGTCACACAGATGGCCTTGGTTAAACCAAATGGATTACACAAGAAAACCAAAAGTCATGAATCTAAGAAAGGGACAGGTAAGGAGGAGAAAGGTGTTGACAGCAGTGAAAGGAAGATAAAGGAGGATGGGAGGAAGAAAGCAATGCATGTATTATATACATTTTTGAAGCTATCAAAGAACTAACTTATTAATAAATAGAAAAGCTCCCCTGACCCCACCCTTTTCTGGGACAGCATGGGAGAGCTGGCCCTAGTGGCAAGGGTGCAGGAGCGCTAGCCCTGCCCCTTGTTGGTTGGGGAGGGGGATGCAGGCAGAGACCTGGGCTAACCAACTCAGCTATCACTCAGTCCCAAATCCAGGGCCTTCAGTTGGCCTACCCCAACATCTACCCCACCTATGAGCTGCTGGGGCATGTAAAGGGACCAGTCCTGTGGCACAATAGTCACAGGATCTCCATGACACAGGACAACAACAGAATATCTGAAAGGAGTCTCGGTGAGAGTCCAGCATTGATGGTGTAACAGAAGGCAGAGGGCTTGAACCAGGTCAAAGACTCATTGTGATGAACATATGCAAGTAAAGCTGTTTGGGCCAAAGGGTGTACTGTGTGATACACCATAGCTTCCAATGCCAGTACAATGAATGAACATATGATGGAGAGGGGAGAAAGATGGAGGACCAGAGTGGTACAAGCACAGAGGAACTGGACATAAGACAATTGTGACTGGTATGAGAGAAGTCTATGTTTGCTAGAGGAACATGTTATTGCCCGGGGGGGGGGGTGTCATTGAGATGTTGTTTGTTTGTTTGTTGTTTTGTTTTTTATTTAATTTTTTTCTTTGCGCGGGGCGGGTGTTACAAGGGTGGAGATCCAATATGGAAGGACTGGGAAATGAGTGGGATTGGGGTGTATGATGTGAAATTTTCAAAGTATCAATAAAAAATGTTTTTTTTGAAAGGTCCCTTGGTCAATTGCTCCACAAATGGAAGTTTAGATCAATTAACTGTCAGTCTTTGACTGAAAATGTTGCCTTTTTTTTACTTCAAATAAAGTGTTACCATTTATGCTGGTTGTAAATTAATTAAGAGCATTTAACAAGATAAATGATTTTAAACCAAAACTAAGAGACTTATTGTCCATAGATCACATTTTAGGCAACAAATTAGAACTGATAGAAATTTGTATTTCTGGTGATATTCGTAATTAACTTGTTGATGGAGTGAGCTCATTAAATCTTATGTAAATTTGAAGAAGTTGTTCACTCTATGTTATAAGAGGAGTTTTTTGACAAAGCAAAATGTGATCAAATGTAGCACTTAAATACAAAGGGTTGGAAAGAATCCCCTTCGGTGGCTTTTTTTTTTTTTTTAGCTTTAGCCTATTTTTGTTTCACTTAAGAATTTTAAGGGTAAAGTTTTGTCTTCCAGATATGATATTGATCTATGCTTAAGGCCTGTTTAATTGCATGCTGATTTGTAAATATCCGCTTTGTGATTCATTTCTTCAGTTTAAAGTAACATAATTTCAGCATCTTTGTATTTCTTAGTCTTTTTCCAAACTTATTCGCTGTTCAGTGAGAAATGAAGCTGCGCACATTGGAATAAGTGCCCTGCCCTATAAAGAGTTCACATGACATCATACTCATAATGAGTGTCCTTTCATTGAGCAGCAGCATCCCAAGAAACTTGTAGAATCCAAAAAGTGTTTGTTATGGAAATAAGAGTCAGAAAGAGCACCTATAGAAGAAATGTCCTTCTCTATAACTTATCAGAACAAATGGTATCACATGAAAGTTTCTCTGTGAGAACCAGGAGGCAATGACCTTATTTAGGTATACCCTCTCAGGTACATAAAACAAAATGTGCATTTCTTATTCCTTCTGAAAATGTGTCACTATTTTTGGCTCAACTAATTTTGCTTCAGGGGTTTCTTTTGAAAGCATTCTTAAAGCTAGACTTTGGTGCTAAAGAGATGGCTCAGTGGTTAAGAGTATCAAAGGGCCTGTGTTCCATTCCCAGCACCCACATGATGGCTCACAAACACCTGTCACTCCAGTTCTAGGGGATCTAATGCTCTCTTCTGGCCTCTGTGGGCACAAGGCACACACATAGTGCACAGACATACATGCAGACAAAGTACCCATTCACGTAATATACGCAAGTGGAGTTTGTGAAAAAGCTAGACTTCTCTAAAGTTTAGAAAGGTAGCTACATTACATTTTCACTTCTAGTGCTTACTTGTTCATTTGCTCTGCCAAGAAGAATTTAATAAGTTAACTATTAACCTTTGACTAAAAATAAGTCAATTATTTTTCTCTTTGAAAAAAAATTCTCATTTGAAAAAGTTTTTTTTTTTCAAATGAAGCAATATAACAAGCCACTCTGATTTTCTAAGATCCAAAAGTTACTTGGAAAAAAAAAGCCTTCTTCTGAAGAAATCGCCCCCTTGGTTTGCCTGCTTGATCACTGCCACCAGCACAAAAATATTCAAGGAGGTGGTAAACGTTCAGTAAATGTTAGGGTTTCTTTCTTGTGGTTTTGACTTTGAGGTTCATGTTCTAGCTACCTATTGGTTTACTTTAATGGCATATTTCATATCTGAAACAGCTAACCATTATTCTTCCTGTAGATAAGTCACAAGAGCCACAGGATAGAAATAGGATCAAAGTCAGGATGCCTGGAATGAGGAGAAGCCAAGCACGTACAGTTCAAGAAGCAAGTGTCAGCAGTGAGAGAAAGCAGAATCTCCCGGCCCTCTGGCTGGTCACAAAGCCTCTGGACATTCTCAGCAATCCCAAAAATTAACCAAAAAGACGCCACATTTTCACTGAGCTCTTTAAAGGAGTAGATAAATGGAAATATCCTTCACAATTTATAGTTTTAGGTATAGTCTTAAAATAATTCAGAACTAAGTGGCAGCTGAATGCTCCCCACCAATGGAGGTTAAGCAGACCAACAAAAGATCTAGCTGTAATGGTTGTAATCTAAATAAATTTCACCATACCATTTTGGGATTCAGTTATAGTTCTGAAAAATAAAAGCATTATATATTTCTAATAATTGAATTTATGTTGTTTAAACCTTGAAGGATGCCAAAATACATTTATCTGCTCTATCGTGGAAGGATTCCCCACATGCTCTGTAAAGCAATACAGAAAGTTCACTCTCTGCTTGATCACCTACCTCTCTTTCCAAGGAAATATGAAAAGAGAAGGAACGAGCTACATTATAGTCCCATGGGAAGATATGTGGGGAGGGGGAGCTGCAATTCAGACTGGTGAAACCTGTTATTTATGAGGACATAGGACAGCATGGATAGTAGTAGATCCATCAGGCTCATATATAGATCTCACAATGAAAGTTTATTTCTCCTTTCAGTTCTAAAAGTAATAATGATTAGTGGGATGAAAAGATCTAAAGACAAAGATGGGCTCTACCATTTTCAACACAAGAGATTTCTGATTTGGTTACATAGGAATGTGCAACAAACAAACCACTCTAAACCTTAGTGGATTAAAGTAGCCACCATTGGTTCTGTAACATGACTTCAAGTAGATAGTCCTTCTGAACTTGACAGTGTTCACTTAGAAGACTTCATTCATTTCAGAGATTAGTTAAGGTTGGGTTTAGTTGAGACATTGGGACAAGCAAGCCTTTGCTGTTTTCCATGTGGTCTCTTCATGGCTCTTTCGATAATCTCTCCAACACCGTAGTTAGATTTATGTTATGGAGACTTAAGGACCCTAAGGAAGGAGAGGTAGTTGTTGGGAATTCTTATGTCTTAGCCTCAGACTTGTCACAGAACCACCTCCTACCATATCTAGGTAGTTAAAACCTCAAGGCCAACAAAGACTGAAGGGCAAAGAGGTATAATAAGCATGCTTACTGTGAGGTGTGGCCTGTACTTGGGAGTTCCACACATGCCATAGAGGATTGCCCAGATTTTTATGAACCAGGATTAAAAATAAAGCCACAGGCCACTTTCTCCAACATTCTACTGGCTGTAGCCCACTTATATGCCTAACCATTAACCACAAGCAAGCCTGGAAAGTGAAGTCTAATGGAATGCCCATGGATTATAGGCTACAGATTTTTGTGAGCAGCCAGGTTTTTTCTCATTGTAGACTTTGTATCTGAATTTCCATCACCTCTTCTCTCCAATGAATTGTGTAAGGAAGGGAATGTGTGATACACATAAATTGCTAGCACATATTTATACTCAGTTAATTTCTACTATTATAATGGTTACTCACTGTTATGTAGTGACTTTGGTTTTTTTTTATTCTATTTGTCAACACACATTGTATTGGCTATCATGATAAAGAACTTAATTGAAGCCAAAGACTGCTATAATCAGAAACATCCTCACTCAAAAAGCTTGAGAAAGTGTTTCTATAGTATTTTGTCATAAATGTGTAAAATATCACCAATTGTATAAACAGAAGCAAAGCCTAGGAGGTAGTGTGAATGCTAATGCATGGACTCCAAGGCTATAAGTAATTACTTGACACCATTCACAATGAAGGACTAAGTGGAAGAAGACTGTTGTGTTCTCAGCATTTTTTTCTGATTAGTAAAATACCCAAAAATCAAAGCTTTTACTTGTTTTCTGATTTTTAGTTACAAGGCTGTTTGGAGGATTTGAGGCCTTTTACTGGTTCTACTCAAAGGGCTGATATTTAAATCTTAAAGAGGACTCCTTATCTTCACTTTTTGTTTTTCTGGCTTAAATGTATTTTCTAAAGAATGCCAAATACCCAACTTTCCCATCATTTCTGTATTTCCTTTGAAAGCTTGATTTGGTTCTACCCATAAACTTTCATTTCACAACATATTGTTTCTTGATATTGAGATTATTCACTTAAAGAAGTAGTCACTTTCTCATGACATATTCACTGACACGGCAATATACATATTTAAAAATAACTTCTTGTTAGGGCTATGAACATGGACTTGGCTGGAGGACGCAGTTGGGTAACTTTATCCCACACTGAATAAACCTCTTTTTTCTGATTTCACTATTGGACAGGCATAGTGGTGTGGTGAGTAACAGCAGCACTTTGGAGACAGGAGCAGGTAGATGTCTGTGAGTTTGAAGCCAGTCTGGTCTATATAGTGACTTCAAGAGCAACCATGACTACACAGTGAGACTCTGTTTCATAATGATGATGATGACAATGATCATCATGATAATGATGGTGATGATGATAAATAATGGGATCCGAGGAGATGGCTCAGTGGTTAAGAACACTTGCTACTCTTGCAGATGATCTAGGTTTAGTTTCCAGCACCCACATGGCCTTTACAACTGCCTATAACTACAGCTCCAGAAGGTCATACACCCCGGCACTGCATGTTTGTGGTGCACACAAATACATTTATGCAAATATTCATACATATAAAATAAAAGTGAATCTGTAATAATAATAATAATAATAATAATAGATTAAAAGACCACTCTGGCCTTAAGTGCTGGATCTTATTTAATCACTATTTCTTACTGAACACTTACAAAACAGCTTCTACGGGTGATCATTATGGACAGGGACCTTGTCTTCTGATTAATTTGTAAGCTCCATGGGGATTAGGATCACAGCTGCATCACTCAAGAGTTGTGAATCTTTGGGCAAATTACTTAATGTCTCAGAGATTCTTTTTATGTCTGTGGTGGGGAAATAAAAGTGTCACTAACTTCTTAGATTTTTTTTCACAAGTAAATGACTCAGTACCCATAAAATGCTTAGGACAGTGCATGACACAATCTGCATTAAATATTGTCATGTATTCATAAAGTAAGTAATGATGAAAAATGAAATTGCAGATTTATTATTTTCATGTGCAGTAATAATATCAAATAACTTTAAATATACATCTAACATCTATGGATGATTATCTAGCATTATTTGAACCATATTGGTCATCTGTCAGAATTATAAACACTTTCAACATGGGAGGATTGAGGTTGATGGAGGTGGCTGTATGTGCAGGAACAGGTAGCTTTTACTCTGGTTTTCTCTCAACTTTAATCATTCTAGTAAGGAACACCATGTGACATTTTATTGTTTTTCCAATTCTCTACCCATGCTAAATAAATAACGCCAACATAGACTATGTGTGCCCTCTATGATGAATGCTACAGAATTCCAGTAAAATCGCACTGAACCCTGCATTTGAATCAGTAAGATCTTCCATAAAATCATTGTTCAGTCCAATACAACAACAGTAATTATTTTGTTAAAATTCACTTGAAACCATGAGAGAATTATAACTTCATATCAACAGGGAAACAAAGATGTATTTTTGAATTGTGTTTGGTTTGGTGCAATGTAGAATTCATAGAGATGAAGATAATGAGTGACAAGGAATTTTTAAATTTTCTTTTTGAGATTATAATATGATTATATCATTTTTCCCTTCCCATTCCTCTCTCCAAACCCTTATTAGGGACTAATGGGGGTCCAGCCTCTCGATAGTCCCCTCCCAGGGTCCGGGCTGAATTGTGTAAAGCTATTACTTAATGTCCACCTGACCTAGGTGGTGTCTCCTCGCATATGGACTGTTATTACTGCTAGTCCTTGAAAGTGGCCAAGGGAGATATCTGATTCCAGAGAAAGCCTTTCCTGAGGCTGTTCTCCAAATACCTGGAATGTGTATGTCCAGAGAGTGATCAGTCCACACTGTTAGCCCTTCTTGGGGAAAAGTCAATTGGGAAAACTATGAAGGCACACAAGACTTTCATAACAGAATACAGCTGATATATATATAACAAGCCAAGTAACACCAAAAACTCATTGGGATTTGGCTTCCTCCGGAGGAATTCCCTGATCCCTCCAGGTAGTGACTTTGCCATAACCAGCTGAGTTCTTATAATATATTCCTGCGGCCCGCAGCAAACCCTCCCATATACCTTTGCATGTTCTCTTTTAAATTTATGGCCTCTTTTAAAATTGATTGTTGTTATATGTATATGTGCAAAAATATGTTTTAGTCTTTTATTTTCTCTTTGTCCTCCATGACTTTCACATTTCATCGCTACCTGCTCCCATACCCTCTTAAACATAGTCGAGTGGGTACGTTCACTTGGACCTCTACCCCTTCTGCTCAGAAAATGAACAACTTCTCAAGGAGCTTTGTTTCCACAAAAAATAAAACAAAGAAGTATGTGTTATGCTTCATTATAAAGGAGAATAAATCTGTTCTGGTTTTTAATGTTTGTGGGGAAAAAATCGGGGTTTTAAAGTACAGTTTAACAACTGAGAAATTTTTCTAAGCTGAGAAAGTATCCTATGGGCTGCATTGTGCTTGTGGGGGTTTCCCAGAGGCATCCAACATTCTTTGATGGATTCCTAATAAGGACACTTTGCAGTTACGATTCAGTTGCCATTTGTAGATCCCTATGGTCAGGGAATTTTTTAAATGGAACCCTCTCTTAATTCCAGTGTATTTTTTCAAAGTAGTCTTATTCAAATACGAAGTAGAGAAATCCAGTTTCAATTTCTCTTTTTGTCCTGCCCTCCCACTTCCTCCCCAGCGTGCATACACACACTCTCTCTTTCTCTCTCTCTTCCTCCTTCCCTCCTATCCTCCCTCCTTTCCTCCTTACTTCTTTCTTAATCTCACTTACTCACTCAGTGACACAGCCTATCTGTGTTCAAAAGGGACAGCAACTTCTCACTGATCTGGTGAAAAGATTGCTTTTTTTTTTCTTCCAAGATTCATGGGGTCGTGGATATATCTGGCAACAAAAAGTATCCTGAAGTCATAGCAGGGCCAGCTGGGCGATTTCTCTCACACTTGATAAGATCTTCTGTCACAAGATTCATTTTTCACAAAAAAAAAAAAAAAAAAAAAAGTAGAATCAAGTTCCTAGTCCAAGCTAAGTTCGGTTACATTAGAGAGGACAGCAAAGACGCGGAGAATAGAATTCATGGGTAAGCACCAAATCTATATCTCTATACTCCTATTTCTTTTGCAGAAGATGATTATGATAAGATATGTGATTCTGTCATTCCTAGCGTGTGATTTGGGAAGAAAAGTGGGTGATCAGCATGTGTGATGTGTGCCTGCTAAAAACTGCTTTGCGCCGATAGAGATTTATGAGCATAGCTCATTTCCCGACTGATTGATGATGCTGAAGCAGCGGGAAATATGCGAACTGCAGCAGGAAGGAGTGCTCTGCAATTAACTGGAGCAGCATCATTAGTGTGATTGCTGCAAGACTCCGGCACTGGTTGCTTGGAGGTCTCCCAGCTAAAGGTTTTACCTTCCTCTTTCAACTTCTTGCATGTGCTACAACATGTTACCTGTGGTGGCAGGGACAGATACAGGCTTTGGAGAACAACTTATACTGGAGATAAGGCTAATGCTAAATCAGCATGTTACTTTACCAAAGGAAAGATCTTAAGCTACTGGATTTGCAAACACTGTAAATACTGTCTGGTTTTACTAACTATATGGAATCTAACCAGCCAGTGGTAGTGCATGCCTTTAATCCTAGCACTCAGGAGGCAGAGGCAGGTGGATCTTGGTGAGTTCAAGGCCAACCTGGTCTACATAGGGAATTCCAGGATAGTCAGGGCTACATAGAGAAACCCCGTCTTGAAAATAAAGCAAACAAACAAAAGAATCTAACGTTGACATGGCTTGGTGGTAGAAAGAAGGGCAAGGGTCCTACTTTGCTGCTGTAAGACTAACTGTACTAATAGCTGTTGCTTTACTTATTTGTAAGGTTACAGGTTTGGGCTGGTTTCTCTTGAGAAATGATGGCATGCATACATAGTAGTGGTTATCAGACAAAATTCTACAGCTTGAAGCCTGGCTTCAAATCCCAACTCTGATATTTATTCATTTTATGATCTGGGCAAGTTGCATAATGTTTGTGCCTCAGTTTCTCCATCTGCAAATACAAAGATAATAAGGGTGTCATTGTCCCCCAAGGATGTTGCAGCCATTACATGAGATAATGTAAATAAAGATCTTAGTAGCCAATCAACCATTTCTACTGTGAGCAGAACTTTCAGGGCCTAATCCATTGCTAAAGGTCAATTGTTCTAACTGATTAAATTGTGGAAAGGCAAGAACTGTTGAAGGTTAGCCTTGTCGTTGAGACATTTCTAATCCATGCAGGTTATTTCTGCCTTCTACAACCTGTGCTCCATGCAGGCTATTTTGCCTCCATGATTTGAGCAAAGCTTTTAAAGCTAATAATCGAATTTATCGGTACTAGAAAAGTTCACGACTCAACTGGAGAGATTCAGAAGTGAAAATGGCCTTTCAGTCTGACATCTTTTTGCTTAAGGACATCGAATATGTGGATTTGTCTCCTCTGTGCTAACCATTAGCAAGGCTTTCCCTACAAGAAAATATGAACATGACATTTATTTTCCCAGATGGTGATAGCACAGCTCCAGGTTTGACACTGCTCATTTCTTTCTTTGGGGTTTATCAATAAAATACACACATAAACAAGCCATTTTCACATGACCATTTCTTTTCACTTCATTCACATTTTTATTTATAGATGTGTGCACACATGTGCTCTTGTACATGGCATAGCATGCCTGTGGAGGTTCAAGGACATGCAGCTGGAATTGGTTCTCTCCTTATACCATGTGGGCTTCAGAATGATTGAGCTCATGTCTTCAGGCTTGGCAACAAGTGCCTTTTCCCACCGAGCTATCTCACCAGCTGATGGCTTTAGAAAACCACTTGTATTTCACCCTACCATTTATATTTTTCCAGCATCTCAATTATTACCATCTTGTATGATTTCTTTGTGGGCTGTTTGGGATATCTTCCAAAGAAGTACAATCTTGCAGTTAGAAAATGTTGCTCCAAAAGGCTAATTCTAAACATAAATGTGCCTTAATACTTTTAAATTGGTGAAGTGGTCAGCAAATGTTTTCTGGAAGGGCTCGATAATAAAATTGTTTAGCTCTGTGGGCCTGGCAGTCTCTGTTACAAGCTGTTCAGCTCTACCACTGAAGCGTGGACACTGCCATAGGCTGTACCTGAGTGAGGGAGTATAGCTGTGCTCCAATAAAACTTCAAGATTTGACTCATGGGCAGCAGCTTGCTATGTGTGGATTATTGATTCCTGGCTAGTCAACTTAGTATAATCAAAATACTTATCATTCCCATTTTACAGATGAGGAAAGTGAAGGACAGGACATGTAAGTAGCTTGCTAAGAACCAACATGGCTGGCAAACAGTGGAACTGGGGCCCAAATCTAGGAAGGTATTGCTTTTAGCAACTACTCCATGACAACCAATGGAATGCTTGGCTCCTGAATTGTGCCTGATTCATTTCATCATTTACATAAGGGCCTACTCAAATACAGTGTTCCCAGTCAAGATGTCCAGAATGCTCACATATTAATCCTACTTTCTGTGCCCTGCCCTACCTGCTTCTCTAGTGCTTATCATCTTGTAACTTCCTGTGAGTTACTCAGTCATTGTGTGTGTTTATCTGCTTTTTATTTTGTTCACTAATGAGTCTTAAGTACCTTGAAGAGTTCCTGGCCTATAGAATTCCTCCATCAAGTGCTTGCTGAACCAGAAAGATAAGCTTTTGCATGTTTAGACTTGGACACTTCTGAAGTAACAGTAATATATGAAGGCAAAAGTTCAAAGTAGACTACTCTTCTTATAAGTTGTTTCTAACTTTCTGAAATCCCTACTCAAAATAAAACAGAACTTTTTAATTAGGAAAGTCCAGATTCAATGCATTTTTAAAAGTGTGTGGTATAGTAGAGATATTAAATCCCCATAAAGAAAAGTGTGTTGAGGAGTAACTAAAGAGTCAAGAGAGAACAATTGAAAATGGTTTCCTGTTGAGTGCATAAAAGAGCAGTCTCTTCAGTGAGTCCAGCCAGGGGTGGAACAACCATACAGACTCTCTCATCTTTCCCAAGGTGCTCACAAAGAAGGAAGTTTCCTGTCGTTGAGAAGTGTTTATTTTGGAGTTATAAAGATCAAGGCAGACCTTTTCAGAAGTGTTTGATTGTGGGGCTTGGTATTTCAGCTTATGCTATGCTTCAGTGGTGCATTTTGATTATGTGGGAAGAGTGCCTTTACTAATTATTATTACACAATGCTGGCCACCTTAGGAAACAATCGGAAAAGATTTACTTGTGACATATATGATCTAAATGACAAACCATTCTTTAGTTCCTAGTTTATTTTGTACATCTTGCCTTCAAGAAACCATAATCCAACTGGCACCTAGAAAAAAGAAATCCACTCCAACAAATAGTGGAACTATTTATTCAGAAATTCAGTATATGTTTCTTTAAGAGTTTTTCATATCACTAAAATTGCCAGGCTTCAGATGGAGATGCAAATTTAGAGTGATGATTAATATTAATTATAACTTAAATTACCACTTATTCACAGCCTGTCAGGAGCTAATAAGCCCTCCACAAGAAATTCATTTGCATTGTCTTATGTGATCCACACATGCCTGAGAGTTAATTCTTCCTCTTTCCTCAGTACTATTGAGAAAGCTGAGGCTCGAAGATGTTCAGAATCTTGTCAAAAAGTTCACATATAGTTAGCCCTGAGGCTTGGTAACTTAATTTTTAAAGCCTGCTTTAAAGCTCAATAACTTATGTGTTTGATAGTGATAATCTGTGACTGTGATTCTAACATACTGGATGCATAGAAAATATTTTGAGCAGCCCTACGTCAATCCTTTGCTGGCCCTCTTGGTCAGGGCAGTTTATTCTTGAGTGTGGTTAAAGAGATACTCCAATTAGAGTCCAGCCCCAAACACATAACAAAACAGTGTGGTGTAGGCTCAAACCAAAATTATTTCAATCAATTTTATTTCATGGAAAAATCAAGTCTGTTTATAAAGATACACAGGCCAGCTCAAAAAAATAAACTTTCTGAATAAAACATAGATATTGGGTTTTGAGTTTGCTTTTTGATTCTTTTGCCTAAATGTAGATACACACACTTCTGATGAGAAAGATATCTCCCTAATTAATACTGTTGGTGAGTTGCTCTCCAGTTAATCAAAATTATATTTCATTGAGAATTTTGTTTGCTTTTTATAAATTGGTTAGTGGCATTTGCATTTCTTAAGGCTGGTTCAAAAATAGATATTACAGTTTTGTTTATGTACATAATATACAGAATCCTACATAATATGCATAAAATATATAGTTCATGTCTCTGAGGATAAACAAAATATATAAGTGATTGTTAAGATTTCCTGACACCATGATTTTAAGGGTATTTTCTGTACTTTGAGCTTAACAGTAGATCTAATGTATACTCCGTCATGGTTGCTCACCCTCTAAACTATTAGTATTTTGAATCAGATAGACATTTACTGTGGCAAAATATTTCGTGCATTATAAAATTTGTAGTGTCTCTGGCTTATTCCCTCCAGGTATCACACACACACACACACACACACACACACACACACACACACACACACACACACGATAATCTCTCTCCCCTTCAATTGGGATGACCAAAATGTCTCCCGTCATTGGCAAAAGGCAATTTATAGAAGACAAAAGATGTTATCAATCCTTTCAAAGTGTGATATGATGATAAATCAAAACACTGGGTTCAGGGGAGGGAGAGGGTTAAAAATGGGTTCCAAGAGCCCAACAATGAATGAATCATTCATTTATGAGCTAAACGGTCACTAAGAAAAAATGCTGACCTGGAATACACATTTGAGAATTGAGACGCCTCCAGAACACACTCTAGGCTGTGCTGGTGGGCTTTGGTGCTCTTTCTGGGAATGATTTTGTAATTTTCTGCTATCACTGACTTCTGTGTTTATGTCTTACCTTTTCCATGAAATTTGATGAGTAGATTATGTCTTTCCTGGATCACATATAATCACATTTTTTTTGAATTCTTCAAGTTATTTGTTACTTTTTTTTTTAATTTTTATTTTGCAATACAATTCAGTTCTACATATCAGCCACAGCTTCCCTTGTTCTCCCCCCTCCCGCCCTCCTCACCTTCCCCCCAGCCCGCCCCCCATTCCAATCTCCTCCAGGGCAAAGCCTTCCCCACAGACTGAGATCAACCTGGTGGACTCAGTCCAGGTAGGTCCAGTCCCCTCCTCCCATGCCGAGCCAAGGGACCCTGCATAGGCCCCAGGTTTCAAACAGCCAACTCATGCAATGAGCACAGGACCCGGTCCCACTGCCTGGATGCCTCCCAAACAGATCAGGCCAATCAACTGTCTCACCCACTCAGAGGGCCTGATCCAGTTGGTGACCCCTCAGCCATTGGTTCATATTTCATGTGTTTCCGTTTATTTGGCTATTTGTCTCTGTGCTTTATCCGACCTTGGTCTCAACAATTCTCGCTCATATAAACCCTCCTCATTCTCGCTAATTGGACTCCCAGAGATCCACCTGGGGCCTAGTCATGGATCTCTGCATCCAGATCCCTCAGTAGTTGGATGAGGTTTCTAGCATGACAATTAGGGTGTTTGGTCATCCCATCACCAGAGTAGGTCAGTTCGGACTGTCTCTCGACCATTGCCAGCAGTCTGTTGTGGGGGTATCTTTGTGGATTTCTGTGGGCCTCTCTAGCACTTTGTTTCTTCGTATTCTCAAGTGGTCTTCATTTACCATGGTCTCCTATTCCTTGTTCTCCCTCTCTGTTGTTGATCCAGCTGGGATCTCCCACTCACCCAAGCTCTCTTTCCCTCGACCCTCGCCCTTCACTACCCCCACTCATGTCCAGGCTGTTCATGTAGATCTCATTCCATTTCTCTGTCGTTGGGCGATCCCTGTGTCTTTCTTGGGGTCCTGTTTTCCAGGTAGCCTGCCTGGTGATGTGAGTAGCAGTCCAGTCATCCTTGTTCCACATCTAGTATCCTGTTATGAGTGAGTACATACCATGTTTGTCTTTCTGAGTCTGGGATACCTCACTCAGGATGATTTTTTTCTAGATCCATCCATTTGTCTGCAAACCTCATGATGTCATTGTTTTTCTCTGCTGAGTAGTATTCCATTGTGTATATGTACCACATTTTGTTTATCCATTCTTCAGTTGAAGGGCATCTAGGTTGTTTCCATGTTCTGGCTATTACAAACAACGCTGATATGAACATAGCTGAACAAGTGCTCTTGTGGTGTGGTTGAGCATTCCTTGGGTATATGCCCAAGAGTGGTATAGCTGGATCTTGGGGGAGATGGATTCCCAATTTTCTAAGAAATCGCCATATTGATTTCCAAAGTGGTTGTACAAGCTTGCATTCCCACCAGCAGTGGAGGAGAGTTCCCCTAGCTCCACATCCTCTCCAGCATAAGGTGTCTTCAGTGTTTTTGATCTTAGCCATTCTGACAGGCGTAAGGTGGTATCTCAGAGTTGTTTTGATTTGCATTTCCCTGATGATTAGGGATGTTGAGCAATTCCTTAAATGTCTTTCAGCCATTTGAGTTTCCTCTGTTGAGAATTCTCTGTTTAGTTCTATAGCCCATTTCTTAATTGGACTGTTGGGCATTTTGATGTCTAATTTCTTGAGTTCCTTATATATTCTGGATATCAGTCCTCTGTCAGATGTGGGATTGGTGAAGATCTTTTCCCATTCTGTAGGCTGTTGCTTTGCTTTGTTGACCGTATCCTTTGCCCTACAAAAGCTTCTCAGTTTCATGAGGTCCCATTGATTGATTGTTTCTCTTAGTGTCTGTGCTACTGGTGTTCTATTTAGAAAGTGGTCTCCTATGCCAATGTGTTCAAGACTACTTCCTACTTTCTCTTCTAGCAGGTTCAGAGTAGCTGGATTTATGTTGAGGTCCTTGATCCACTTCGACTTAAGTTTTGTGCACGGTGATAGATATGGATCTATTTGCAGCCTTCTACATGTTGATATCCAGTTTTGCCAGCACAATTTGTTGAAGATGCTTTCTTTTTTCTATTGTGCACTTTTGGCTTCTTTGTCAAAAATTATTTGTTCATAGGTGTGCGGATTAATATCAGGGTCTTCAATTCGATTCCATTGGTCCACATGTCGGTTTTTATGCCAGTACCAAGCTGTTTTTATTACTGTAGCTCTATAGTACAGCTTGAAGTCAGGGATCGTGATGCCTCCAGAGGTTGTTTTATTGTACAGGATTCTTTTGGCTATCCTGGGTTTTTTGTTTTTCCATATGAAGTTGAGTATTATTCTTTCCAGGTCTGTGAAGAATTGTGTTGGTATTTTGATGGGGATTGCATTGAATCTGTAGATTGCTTTTGGTAAGATTGCCATTTTTACTATGTTAGTTCTGCCTATCCATGAGCATGGGAGATCTTTTCATTTTCTGACATCTTCTTCAATTTCTTTTTTCAGGGACTTAAAGTTCTTGTCATATAGGTCCTTCACTTGCTTGGTTAGTATTACCCCAAGGTATTTTATGTCATTTATGGCTATAGTAAAGGGTGATGTATCTCTGATTTCCTTCTCCGCTTTTTTGTCCATTGTATATAGGAGGGCTACTGATTTTTTGGAGTTGATCTTGTATCCTGCTATGTTGCTGAAGGTGTTTATAAGCTGTATCAGTTCCTTGGTGGAATCTTTGGGGTTGCTCAAGTATACTATCATGTCATCTGCAAATAGGGAAAGCTTGACTTCTTCCTTTCCAATTTGTATCCCCTTAATCTCCTTATGTTGTCTTATTGCTCTGGCTAGAACTTCAAGTACTATATTGAATAAGTATGGGGAGAGCGGACAGCCTTGCCTCGTTCCTGATTTTAGTGGAATTGCTTTGAGTTTCTCTCCATTTAATTTGATGTTGGCTGTTGGCTTGCTGTAAATTGCCTTTATTATGTTTAGGTATGTTCCCTGTATTCCTGATCGCTCCAAGACCTTTATCATGAAGGGGTGTTGGATTTTGTCAAATGCCTTTTCAGCATCTAGTGAGATGATCATGTGGTTTTTTTCTTTGAGTTTGTTTATATGGTGTATCACATTGACAGACTTTCGTATGTTGAACCATCCTTGCATCCCTGGAATGAATCCTACTTGATCATGGTGGATAATTGTTTTGATGTGGTCTTGGAGTCTGTTTGCCAGTATTTTATTGAGTATTTTTGCATCAATGTTCATGAGGGAGATCGGTCTGTAGTTCTCTTTCTTTGTTGTATCCTTGTTTGGTTTGGGAATCAGGGTAATTGTAGCCTCATAGAAGGAGTTTGGTAATGTTCCTTCTGTTTCTATTGTATGGAACAATTTAGAGAGTATTGGTATTAACTCTTCTTTGAAGATTTGGTAGAATTCTGCACTGAAACCATCTGGTCCTGGGATTTTTTTGGTTGGGAGACTTTTAATGACTGTTTCTATTTCGTTAGGGGTTATTGGACTATTTAAATAGTTTATCTGGTCTTGATTTAATTTAGGTATGTGGTACCTATCCAGAAAATTATCCATTTCTTTTAGGTTTTCCAGTTTTGTGGAATAGAGGTTTTTGAAGTATGACCTGATGATTCTCTGGATTTCCTCAATGTCTGTTGTTATGTCCCCGTTTTCATTTCTGATTTTGTTGATTTGGATGCTCTCTCTCTGTCTTTTGGTTAGTTTGGATAAGGGCTTGTCTATCTTGTTGATTTTCTCAAAGAATAATCACATTTTTTTATACTTGTATACTAACAATTCTGTTTGGCTCATTAAAATATCTTTTCAAGTTTGAATCAAAATGCTTAGTTTGACATTCTCTCTCTCTCTCTCTCTCTCTCTCTCTCTCTCTCTCTCTCTCTCTCTCTCATCCTCCCCACTCTGTGTGTGTGTGTTTGGCTTTCAGGGATAGTTTGTACATAGCCCAAGCTGTCTTCAATCTCAAGATCCTCTAGGCTCTATGTCCCCAGTACTGAGCTCACATGTATGCACCACCATGCCCTGATGCCCAACATCTCTGCATTTCTTATCTTTTCATCTTTGATTTGTTCTCTCCTTGATTTCTTTAAGGAATTTCTTTTCACCCTCCTTTCCTTTGAAGATCTGATTGTGTTCCTCTTTTAGTCAATGTTCCTGATATACTGGCCTTTACCTATTGAGAAAAAAAAATGAATCTACTTTGCATTGCTTATGCAAAAAGCTTCAGATAGTTTTTAGGTCCTGTCTTCTGCCTCCCTTTATCCAGTGCTATTTCCATCCTTTTGGATGTCTATAATAAGCTTGTGCCCTCAAATTCATTACCTTGGCACCTAGTGTTTGCTTCAAATTTGCGTTTCTGCTGGGAAAACCCTTATCCCTCTTAGTCAACTTTCAAGTCTCCATCAACACAGTACCTTAGCTACAAATCCTTTGATCTGCAGACATATAGTACGGCTCTGTCTTCTCACCACCCATTGCGTTTGATGTGATGTTTATTTCTAGCACCACAATCTATGTACTTTCTAGACTGTGTTCTTCCTACATGAAAGTTAACTCTTTGAAGACAAAGACTGTGCAGCCATCTAAATAAACTCAAGCCGACTACGGTGCTTACCATGTAACACATACTCCTGAATATTGTTTGAATTTACCAGGAGCATAGAGTAAATAAAAACAAAATCGTATGGTAGGAATCAGTTAATTTCATTTTAAACCATAGTTCAGAGATTGAGAGACCATATATGGCCACAAGCCAAATGTAACCTGCATATCTGATTTTGTAAATGAAGTTTTATGGAACTATGCCACAATGCATTCTTTTATAAATTATCTATGGCTACTTGAATGCCCCAGAGGCAGTTAAGTTGTTGAGACAGGATCAAGATGGCCTACAAAACATGAAATATTTACTGTCTGACTCTTGACAGAAAAGGGTTGCCAATGCCAGCTAATAGGTAATTGAGTCCTCTACAGGTCACATTTTTAAATACTTTTT
Source organism: Peromyscus eremicus (assembly GCF_949786415.1). NCBI lineage: Eukaryota > Metazoa > Chordata > Mammalia > Rodentia > Cricetidae > Peromyscus > Peromyscus eremicus. The sequence continues at coordinate 20,736,100 of NC_081439.1, read as the reverse complement.
TAAAAAAGGGTATGTGGTTTCATTGTGACATTTAGATAAAAATCAGTTTCCTTAGATATCCAAACTTCATATCTAAAAGAAACAAATATAGGCTAGCAAGATGGCTCAGAGGGCAAATGCACTTAATACTGATCTTGGGGACATGAGTTCAATATAAGGAACCCCAGAATAGAGGGAAAAAATTGATTGTCCTAAGTTGTCCTCTGACCTCCACACATATTCTTTGACATGCCTGTGCCTGCACGCATACACACACACACACACACACACACACACACACACACACACACACCGATAAACAATTGTGAAACAAAATTTAAGGTCACAAACTCATCTAAGATTTCTCATCTGGGGGAAAATGCAAATCACAGACAACATAACATATTGAATACTAGTCTCCAGGGATGTGAATTAGCGGCACAGCCAAGACCTGAGTCTCCAGATCTTAACTGCTTAAACTTGAGCTTGCTCTATTAGACAAAACAAAGAAAAAAATGTACTGATCTTGGACTTATCTTCAGTTGACCAAGTATAGCAGCAGCCTACTCTCTTGGGGAGTACATTTGTTAACTCACTCTTCTCCCCACATTACCCTCCCAGAGCCTACTAAGAATATGTGAGTGCTTACTAGCCACTGGATGTTAATTCATATAAAACCACTACCAAAAAAAATCCCCTCTTGATTGTGGAAGGAATGCTGCCTCTTTGAATCCATGGCACTGTGTCTGTTATCTATGATTTGTAGAATGACCTCTTCAGAAGCAAGGGATAGTGAGTTTCAGAGGAGTGGGAAGTAGTATTTGATGGGTCATCACATTCTCCCAGTCTTCAATGTGCTTGGGAACCAGCACTCTCTGTGGACAACAGAGGTGTGTATGCATACACATAAACGTACTCTTACAGTTGTAGGAAGATATGCTTAGATTTACTGATATATAGCACTTTAAAATCATGTCTCTATAAATTTGAATGATTACTGATCATCCGTCTGTACATATTTTGTTAAAAATGGCTCATGAAAGTGCTGTAAGCCCTCTTTCCCAAGAGGGCTGGGGGTTGGGAGGAGGGAGGAGGGGGGGTTGTGGATAGTATGTGGAGCGAGTAGAAAATTTCTTAATAAAGAAAAATGAAAAAAATTAGGTTGTAGCATAGCAACAGAAGGTTTTTAAATGCCTTCATGAATATTCAAGATTCAAAAAAAAAAGAAAGTGCTGTAAGTAGAAACAGTAGTTACTATTTTACCATCGACTTTAAAGCCATACGTTTTTAGCTTGGCCCTTAGGATTTGGTGAAAATTACTCAACCTCGCCAAGATACAGGTTCATCTCCAGTACTATACTATCATAATTGTTGATACTATATTACCAGAGTAATATAATGTACCTTAAGCATATATTATATATGTGTTCAGAGTTGAAATGTCTGGTGCTCAGTGTTGTTGTGTTCTACATCCACAGACAAAACTGACCATGAAGCAAACATTTCCTAAAATGTAAATCTTACATTTGTACTGAACATGTACAGATCTTTCTCCTCTGCCATTATTCTCTAAATGAAGCATTATAACAATCATTTATACAGTATCTAAACTGTACTAGGTAGTAAAAGAAATCTAGAAATTATTCAAAGCATGCAAGAGGATATATGTGACAATAGTGAGAGTTTAAAAGAAAAGTCTTGAACACCTATATATTTGAATAACCACAGGGACTACTGCAAGAGATGCCCCCAGATACTAAATAAAAATTATATTATTATATAGTACAAATTCACAATATCATTTATTCAATGCTGCCGTTGTGTTATCAATAAAAAAATGCTGGCCAACTCAATGGGTTGTTAGATAGATTAAAAAGCATATCGCACAAACAATGACACACAGCACTCTCAAAACACATTTGCCCCCTATATGAGATGTACAATTTTTCCTGTTATGAAGATACACACAAAAACTATTTTCTATATATACCTATAAGAAGAAGTAAGACCCTGGCGACTTCTTTCCACTTGGTTTTCCTTGGTCTAAGTATGCATCATCAGTGAGATTTTGACCCAGCAGTCACTTCAGCCAATTGAATTTTTGGAACCATGTGAGAAAATTCACACTAAACTAAGACAGAATTTGGTTTGGGGACTAGAGAGCCAGCTATGGAACACAAGTGTGAAAATTTGTTTGCCTTTTTTACCACCTAAGAGAGAAGGAAGTTTGTGACAAATGGGTGAACTGTGTAACGCTTCATGTTTTTCCCTTGGCCTGCAGGGTGACTTCACCTGGAACAGCATGTCTGGCCGCAGTGTGCGTCTGAGGTCAGTCCCCATCCAGAGCCTCTCAGAGCTGGAGCGGGCACGGCTGCAGGAAGTGGCTTTTTATCAGTTGCAGCAGGACTGTGACCTGGGCTGTCAGATCACCATCCCCAAAGGTAAGGCCTTGTTCGCACGTTCTGCCTTTCTGTGGGGGCTCTGCCAGTCAACCACTTGTTCTGCCAAAGCCACAGGGTGCAGATTCTTCTCACGCCTGGCATTAATGCAGAATGGAAACTATAGCTTCTTGGTGGGTGGCTGGTATCCCTGTCTATTTTGAAAGACATGTCCAAGCAGGACAGTGTACATGCCAGCTAATTAAAACAGACAAACCAGCAAAATGGTTAACTGGTAGTCTTTCAATGGAAAGCCAGGAATATCTTAAAAGTCTTCATGGCTTCACATCAATCAAGGAGAAAGTATACAGAGAGGTCAACTAAAAGGTTTGGAAGATAATCTGTGACTGATATGTAGATGAATGGAAAATGTCTTAATTAAAAAAATAAATAAAAATTATAAAGAAAAAAATAGGTTTGGAAGACAAGCTGGGCCTGTCTCAATTTGATTTCGAAGTCAACATCTTCGAAGAGTGCCTCGGATCTGTTAAGCTTGCAGGTTTGATTTCGTGCAAACTGAGAATGTTATGGCTGTGAACTCCATTTGTTGCGAGTCTTTCCTGATGTGCCTGGGTAGTGCTTTGCTACTGTGACACTTGAGCCCAGACACTCCTGCTTACCTGGTGCTTTGACACAGGGCCTGATTTCCATAAAGCTGAGAAGGGGGCACCTGAATTCTTTTAGTCCATAGAAGTCTGTCTCTGAACAGTTATTGTAATCTCTAAAGGCAGTTTTTATATTTGCATGAAGCAAAAAATTCACTTGAGGCAGAATGGAAAACTGTAATCCATTATGAAGATTATAGTATACATGTTCATAAAGATATTTAGCCAATACTCTTGAAATTAAAAAAAAGTAGAATAGGGACAGCAAGCTTCTGAAATGTATACATGTTATGAATATTTATCTATCAGATATTAAGTCCATGAATATATGTGTGTTATAGTTTATCTCAAAATTCCCCAGAGGTTCATGTGTAGAAGGCTTTATCCCTATTGCTGGGGTATGGCTTTAGGAATGTGATTGGATCCTGAGGGCTCTGACATTTATCAATAGGTTAACCCAATAACAAAAATCATGAGTGAATCGATTATGAGGAGGTAGTGAAAACTGCAAGGGATAGAAGTAAGGGGGATGGGGTAGGTCATTAGAGCATGCATATGAAGGTAAGTCTGGTCCAAGCAAGGCCTCCTCTCTGTCTGCCTCCTTGCCATCATGAACTGTGCAGTTCTGTCCCACCACAATCTTATGATGCTCTGCCTCAAAATAGGTGCAGACACGGGGGATCCAAGTAACCATGGACTGAAACCTATAACACCATATGTATTTGTTCCTTTTCAGGTGTTTACCTCAGGTATTTAGTGGCAGCCACACAGAAAAAAAAACTAACTAGCACAATGTATCACGTGTGTGTGTGTGTGTGTGTGTGTGTGTGTGTGTGTGTGTGTGTGTAAAATGTAGTTCTCAAGTAGAGATGATTTTGCCTCCTGTCTCCCAGAGGACATCTGGCAGTTTCTGGCCATGCATTTGGTTATCATACTTTGAGAGAAGGTTCTACTGGTGTCAAGTGGGTTCAAGCTAGAAATACTGCTAAATCACCTATAATACATGTGACAACCTTCCTCAATAGTTATTATCAGGTCCCAAATATTCAAGGGCCAAGGCTGAGCCACTTTACCTTACATACAAACATATGCTGCCATTCTTCCATTCATGGTGCTGATAGGTCTGTCTTTTGTTTTTGTTTTGCTTCTAGACGGGGCTGTACTAGTTGAGGAGTCTACAGGTTAGAATTTAGGAACACATTTTTTCGTCCCCCCACTGACACACTAGTCATATGGACTTAGATGATTCACCTTTGCAATAGGAGAGTTAGTTCTTGATTTTACAAGCAGTAGCACAAAATTCTGCATACAGACAATTGGGAATCAATCTTCTTCAAGACCCAGCTATACCACTCTTGGGCATGTACCCGAGGACTGATCAATCATACCACAGGGACACTTGCTCAACTATGTTCATAGCAGCATTATTCATAGTAGCTAGAACCTGGAAATAACCTAGATGTCCCTCAAGTGAAGAATGGATTAAGAAAATGTAGTACATATACACAATGGAGTACTACTCAGCAGAGAAAAACAGTGACATCATGAAATTTGCAGGCAAATGGATGGAACTAGAAAATATCATCCTGAGTGAGGTAACCCAGATTTAGAAGGACAAACATGGTATGTACTCACTCATAAGTGGATACTAGATGTAAAGCAAAGGATAACCAGACTATAACCCACAGCTACAGAGAAGCTAGCTAACAAGAAGGACCCTAAGATTGCCATGGGAAGGGGAAATAGATGAGATCTCTGTGAGTAAACTGATATAAGGGGTGAACAATGGAGGATAGGGGATGGGGGATGAGAACATAAGGGAATGGGATGCTCGAGCAGGAACAGGGATGGAGTGGGAAAACAATGAGAGAGATGCCATGATGGAGGGAGATATCGGGATAGAGAGTTCCCTGGAATCCCCAAAGATGACCCTAACTTGGACTACTAAAAATAGTGGAGAGGGTACCTGAACTGAACTGGCTTACTCCAGTGATAAGATCAGTGAATATCCTGTCATCACAGAACTTTTCTCCAGTGACTGATGGAGGCAGATGCAGAGATCCACAACCAAACACCAGGGAGAGCTCCAGGAGTCCAGTAGGAGAGGGGGGGGGTGGGATTCTGTGAGCAAGGGCTTGAAGATCATGATGGGGAAACCTGCAGAGACGACCAAACCAAACTAGTGAGAACTCATGAAAGTTGCATCAATGTCTGTAGAGCCTGCATGGGACTGGAGTAGGCCCTCGGCATGGCAAGACAATTGTGTAGCTTAATCTGCTGGGGGGCCCCCTGGTGGTAGAATCAGAATCTATCCCTGGTGCATGAGGGGGCTTTTTGGAGCCCACTACCTATGATGGGACACCTCTTGCAGCCTTGAGGCAGGGGGAAGGGCTTGGACTTGCCTCTACTGGATGTGCCTCCCCACGAGAGGCCTTGCCTTCTTGTTGGGGGGAATGGGAGGATGGCCGAGGGCAGGAGGAGGGAAGAAGGGGATCTTTGATTGATGTGTAAAATGAATGAAAAATTTTTCTTTAAAAAAAGAAAAAATGGAAGGTACAAATAAATTATATTTTCTTGGTATCGTTGGAAATAGTGGCTATAACAAAATAGTTTGTGTAATTAAGATTGTGATCATTTTGACATTATTGATAGGAATATATGAGTTGAATGCTATCAAAATATTATGCAAAATAGTGGCAGTATAAAATTTTAATATTACTATTTAAAGATAACACTTTGTATTTTCTGTTACTTGATATTCTATCAGGTTTTGACTTTCAATAAATAAAATTTCCCTACTATAAAAAAAAGATTTCTTAGTACAGAGTTTGCAACTGGGTGATAAGTCTTAGGGCCATGCCTTGCTTTTACTTTAGGCTGACATCTGATACTCTGTTTTGGGCTATGGAGTTCAGAATCAAGCAAGATATAGCTATGGGCTGGTGAGATATGTATGCCAATAACAGAAGCCGTGTTGCTTGGGCTTTCTTGTCATGATAATTGAAGTCACCTCAGCCATCCCTATTCTCTGTTGTTCCAGTTCATGTGAATCTCACACACAGATATCCTCAGCCCAGATGAAATGTTCTCGTGTAGTTCTGGAAACTGTACTACAGCAACTATCAGGTCATACTACCGTTTCACTTACAGGCTTTCCTGCCTTGCCTGGCCTTGCTTTGCTTATAAAGTGTAGGAGAAACTTGTCCTTCCCACCTACTTAGCTCACAAGTGGCCTATGTAACCACCACCAATAATCCTATCTCCTTTTCATGAGCACAAACATTCTTGGCATTCATAAAAAAAAGTGTAAGTTTTGGTAAATGCAGTTTATACTGATAACTTTGAACGATCTTTGAATTTAATGCATATGAGATAAGCTATCAGGAAAGAGATTATTGTTTGTAGCACTACTTTAAAATCTAGTTAATTTGGTGTTTCTCTTTGTTCATGGTTTTGGAAGAGGCCATAAAAGAAAATAGCCATTAGCAAATAGAACTGCTTAAAACTAGTCTGCTAGAGGCTCTGTCTATAACTGTGTGGTTCCAAACACCTTCAAGGAATGATTCATGCTACTGAGTTGTTACAAAATGTCACCAGGCCATGAGGGATATTTTCATATTTTCTATCAAAATGAAAATTAATGGCTTAAAAATAAGTTGTATTATTTATGGAAGAAAGAAGTTGTGACTGAGTAGGAAAAGTCAGCCATCAGATAAGAATTTCTGGAAGTATTGTTTGGGGTAGGTGATTTATAGACATGGAATACCAACTGAGCTCTTTTGAATGTGTGACCAGTGCCAAATGCTATGATAGCATCTATAGGATGGATGTATCCACTTAGTTCTAAACAGTGTCAGATTCATTATGTGAATAATTCCCCAAGGAAAATAAACACAGCATCCAGTGTCTAGAACCTAAAGAAATAATACCATTCCTGATAAGACAGGAGACACATTGGACATGAAAACCCATTCAAACTCACATTTCCATTTCCTGTCACTTGGGGATGATTGTATGGGCTGATTTGTGGATACTGGAGCTTCCTGGTCTTGAATAAAGATACTCTGGCATACTCTATAGCTTCAAAATTCATCAGAAAGAGGGAAGAATTGAGGCTCAGAGGGTTGGAAAGTCACTGAGATAATTCTCTAGAATGAATAACAGTGGAGAATTTTATCTTGGCTGGAGCCGTAATGACTAGACATTGATTACATGGGCAAAGATTCAGGTGAGTTAGAAGATGGGAGGGAACCATGTGGAATTTCAGTTTATATTGCTTCTGCACTTCCAGGGAAGTAAGATGTAGTTTTATTTAGGAGTAAAGATGTGGAGGAGGTCTTAGAAGTCTGAGAAAGAGAAAGAGAAATGGAAGACATGGGATCTAATGGACCAGCAATAATTCTGGATTTCCGGGAAGTTGAAGATCCATCTGGAATTAGTAGCTGGAAATTTAGAATGTATAATAAGCTTCCTGGTGGTTAAACATTGTTAAAACAAATAAACTTCATTTTTACTTTAAATTTCTTCACCCTCGTTTTCAAAATCTCCTTCAATTAATATTATAATGGAGTTTAATGAAAGGGGAGAGGTTCATAACTAATTTAAAATGTGTCCGTACTCTGCAGAATGATGACACTCCAAACATGGCCACATCTTAATCCTATGATTATTAACACATTAGCTTATAGGACAGAAAAAATCTTGCAAATGTAATACAGTAATATTTTTGACATAGGGCAATTATCCTACATTGTCTGAAAGGGCCCAGACGAATCACACAAGTAGTTGTAAATGAAGAAACTTCCCAGTCATAGTCAGGAAGGAAAGGATTATGGGAGGATTGTCAGAGAGATACAATGCTGTTGGCTTTGAAGATGAAACAAATGAGCCATAATAAAAGGGATATATGTGTCCCTGGGAGATGGGAAAGTCAATGGAATAGATTCTCTCCCAAAGTGCCCCAAAGGACACAATCCTTCTGACATCTTGAGTTTAGCCCACTGAGATCCATTTCAGACTTTTACGTCCAGAATTGCAAAGCAATAAATTAGAGTTGTTTATTTCTAAGTTTGGGGTCATTTGTTATAGCAGTGTCAGGAAACCAAAATATTATCCAAGGGGATCATTAAAATGAAAGACAATGGGGTTTAAGTTGGATATGAATGGAAGTTAGGGTGCTTGTTGTAGTTGGTAATCCCAATATTCAGAAGTCTAAGATAGGAAGATGGAGTTCAAGGCCTACATTGCAGGCTCCTGAATCAAAATAGGGGGAGTAGCAAACATATTTTTCACTTAAGTAAAAAAATCAATAATATAAAGATGCCAACTATGCTATTAATAATCTATAAACTGAATGTGATTCCAAATAGTAGCACCAATATAAATTTTTGAACTTTTACAAAATTGGTCTGAACATAATTTAAGCCACTAATTGTATGAATACAATCAGGGGGTATATAATCAACCTAACAGAGACTATCCTTGCTCATTTATTAAAGTGCACCATGAAACTCAAGCAATTAAAAACATATTGCACTGATGTACAATAGAGAGGTAAGTAAGTAGGAGATAAGTTAAAAATGAACCAAAATATGTATGAGAATCTATTATATGACAAGCATGTATTATTTTCATTAGCAGGGGAACTTATGGAATATTGTTATTTTTGAACCAATGAGACAATCGCTGAAGAAAAAAGTTGGATTCTGACTTCTTACATAAAAATAAGTTGATGTAAAAGAAAGACTTGAAGATTAAAAATGAAGGTATAAATGGAGAAGAAAAACATTAGGGTATGTCACTGTATTATAAAGGCACCACTCAGAAAACATAAAGAGGAACAAATTCCACAATATAAAAAACATAGGGCTAGGCAGATGGCTCAGGAGGTAAAGCATTTGTCACAAAAGCGTGAAGACCTGGATTTGATCCCTAGTACCCACATAAAAGCCGGGCATGGTGTCGAGGAGGCATAGACAAGAAGATCCTAGGAGCTTTCTGATGAGCCAGTCTAGGCAAATTGATGAGCTCCAGGTTCAATGGGAGACCCTGTATTTAAAAAAGTAAATTAAGGATGAGAGTGATTAAGGAAGATGATCAATGCTGACCTCTAACCTCCACATATAAGTACACATATATGCATGCAGAACTACACATGCACAAAAATAGAATCATTTGTGTGCCAAATAAATACATACAGTTTTTATCACACATTTTGACCAATGAGATGTTGACTTATAACATAAAAGGGAGAAAAAAGTCTAGATAAAATGTGAACAAATTACAGACAACTCACAGTAAAATCCAATAAATATAAATATAAAAAATTTTAAAGCCACCATTATATTTATTGGAGATGCACCAGTTCAACAGTAAGTTTTTTTTTCTTTCAGACTGTCACAGATCCAAAAAGTTGGATAATATATTTCACAGGAAAATGAACGTTTTTCATATACTGTTGACAGGGGTGTAAACTATTGCATTCCAATTTGAAATTCTAATTTGAAATAGCCCACCAATTCTTCTGACAACATTTGTCATATCTAGTATACTTACTGAATTAGTTAAGCTAGGCTAACAGCTTGATGCCTTAGAAAAAATGTCTTTGTTTCTTAAGCATCATTCAATGCAGATTGGTCAAAGTAAAGAGAAAGGTTGCTTCTGGTCCACGCAGCTACACAGATGCAGGCTTTTTGCATCCTGAGGCCTGTCCCTTCCTTATATTTACTGACCCAGGAGATTAAAAATACTAAATGACCAATAAACATTTCTAACAACTTTATAAAAATGAGGTTGCAGCTTCTCAACTTAAGATTTAAGAGGCAGCAGCTTTTAAAAATCCTAGAGAACATAAAGAAATCTTCAGTGGCTCTCATCAGATGGTTTCTATCAGGAGTGACATTTATCAGATTTCTCCCTGTGAGACATAGAGGGATTGCTCCTATGGAAACAACCAGGGATGATTTGACTGTTCAGATTGCTACATTTGCAGGGTCTCTTTAAATCAGACAAACTAGTCTATAAATAACACAGACTTTACTACCAGAACCAGGAAGCATGTAATGTGTTAAATTTAATGAATATTTGATAGCTTCTTAATAGTAGTGGTCAAAGGCAGGAGTTAACAAATGAACTAGTGGGTCCAAACTAAGTAACAGCTCAGGTTTGTAAATTAAGTTATATTGGAAAATAGACATGGTCATTAATTTGTATAGCATGCATGGGTGTTTTTACTACACATCATAGTTGAGAGGTTATGATAAAAGCTGGAGAGATGGCTCAGTGGCTAAGAGTGCTTACTACTCTTTCAGAGGACCTGAGTTCAGTTTCCAGCACCTATGCCAGGTACCTCACAACTACCTCTAACTCCAGCCCCAGGGTTTCTGACGACTATTATGGACTCTGTGGGCACACACACACACAAGTGGCATACACTCACAAAGCACATGTATTTGTGACAATTGTGTAGCTTGGTCTTCTTATGGGACTCCTAACAATCGGAGCAGGGGCTGCCTTTGAATCTCTTGCTGGCTTTTGGAAACCTTTTCCTCATATTGGGTTGCCTTGTCCAGCCTTAATACGAGGAGAGGTAAAGTTTAGTGTCAGTGAAACTTTGATATGCCATCTTTTGCTGGCATCTATGGGAGTTCTGCCCTTTTCTGAATGGGAATGGAGGAGGAGTGGATGTGGGGGAACAAAGGGGAAGTGGTAGGGAGGTACTGGCAAGAGAGGACAGAGGGAAAACTGCGGTTGGGATGTAAAATAAATTAATTAATTAAAAAATAAAACCAAGCTGGAAAATGCCCAATAAAATAAAACTAAGATAATAGAGGTGATAAGTATGATTGAAGTATAAAATGTATTTGTATGGAAATAGCATAATGAAACCCCTTATTTTGTATAAGTAAACTATACTATTAGCAAACAACAGTATATCTTATATGCAACAATAATGGCTATTTTGCCCTTTGTAGGAAAAAATGCTGATGCCTAGTTTAAGGTAAAATGAAAGGAAGTAAGTGACTTTTTCCACAATTAGTATAGGATATTACTGTAGGTGGGGTGGTTTAACCTCATTATATTTAAGTTTTTAAAGCCAAATAATTTCATAAGAGAAAAAATGACATATTCATTTTCTTTAATTAATGTGTTTAATTTATGACTTTTATTTCTTTTCCTTCTTGTTTCAGTTAATTTCCAATATAAGAATTGAGAAAGATTTTGTTTATGAGTTTTGAAAATGGTATTAGTTGATGGTTTAAGAAGCTGCAGACAATGCTCTAGTAGAGAGTGCTCTGATTTTTCTTTTAAAAAAAAAAGCACCTGACATCTCAAAATTGCTCAGGTGTGGCCTCCTTATAAAGCAGACCTTTGTCATTATCCTTTTACTAAAACCCAAATTAGCAACTCAACAAAACAACAAAACCAGGTGTTCCTAGTATGCCAAGAACACTGCAGCTACTTTCAGTTTGTGCTTAGATGTTGATTTAGAAAGAGTAACCCAGTAGACAAGAGAGGCAAACTTAGGTCAGTGCTTCTCAAGCTATGAGTCGTGACCCCTTTGTGGGGGATCTAACAACCCTTTCGCAAGGGTCACCTAAGACTATCAGAAACACAGATATTTACATTACAGTTCATATCAGTAGCAAAATTACAGTTATGAAGTAGCAACAAAAATAATTTCATGGTTGAGGGTCACCACAACATGAGGAACTGTATTAAAGGGTCGCAGTATTAGGAAGGTTGAGAACTATTGGTTTAGGTTGTCAAGTAGTAATCTGGATAGCAAAAATCCCTGTCCTGTGTTTATGCTGTCCTTGCTGGAAACATCCAGCTGTAAGGGAACAATCTGTTTGTAGAAACCTTTGGTGTGCATAAAAATCAAGCTGAAATATGACCCAGAATCCACAATCTGCTAAAAATGCCAACAGAATCCAACACTACCAAATATGTATGACTTCTAGGCTTGAAAGGCCTCAGAGAGGGTCTCTGCTGCAAGGTGTTCTGGAACTAATGGTGCCTTCTTTGTTTCCACCACCCTTTCCTTGGTCCTCCTATAGAGGATCATTACTTCTCATGGGATGGGGCTATGTATCATTTGCCTTTGGATCTAGAACACCAGGTATAGGGCTCAGTACACCGGTAAGTCTGTGAGGAGTGAATGAATACATGTATATGCTTCTTTAAAATTAAGCTTCCCTACCCTTGCAAAAAGCATTGGTCAACCTTCTCTCTTCTTCCCCAATATCTCCAGGAATGGGTTTGAAGTTACCTTAATGATTTCCTGTAGCTTCACCCTGTACTCATTTTCCAACTTTAATTGATGGTCTCATGGGTTAATGTAAGGTTTAAATGTAGTAACAACCATAATGAGTTTAAAGCATCTACTGACATCTCATACATTCTCCATAAAAGCTATCCATTTCCATCAACATGATAATTATCATTGTCATCATTGCTATATCACTTTGTCATGCATCTGCCCTCAACCCTATATCTCATCTTAATTATAGTCATGAACCTCTATTTGCTTTCTTTAATTCAGGATTTCTCCACTGTTTTGTCTATCACACCTATAACCACCCAAGTAATCATCAACCATGAAGCTTCTACTTTATTGGAAAAAAAATCTCAAAGCTTCCTCATGCCTACTTATCTCACTGTTAAAATGATTTATAATACTATTTTATATAAAAGAAGAAATCCATTTAATCAATAGTCTATTATGATGATGATGCACTAAAGATTTAAATTTATGTTCTTGGAAAAGCAGGTTTTTAACATTTGTCTACAGTCTACATTGAGAAATAAATACACTTTATATCTCAGCATGGGAAACACATGAACCAAACAGTGCTCTCTTTATTGGAAATAAATTTAAATACTTCCTGTAGCATTCTTGAATATCCACTTCTCTTTAATTGTGTGTCTCTTCCTAAAACACTTTTGCATGACCTACTACATTTTCCAGGTTCAGTGGTAGATTTATGCTCTACAATTTGATCACTACATATTCCTGGAAAGTAAATAGAATGGAAAACAGGGAATCAGGAGGAAAATAACAAAAATATCAATATGAATAACTTTTAATTGTTCTTTGCTGTGATTCTAGGGGACTTGGTAAGCCAGAAGGAACATTTTATTTCTGTAGGGCTAAGTAAATGAAGCTAGGGCTAGAACCGTGCCCTCAGTGGGAACAACACCCGGGAAGCTTTCTATATGGCTTCCCTACTCTCTTTAGTAATAACAAACTTGATACATAGCCTAAGGGAGATCAATATGTAACCTAGTGAAAATAGAGAGAGAAAAGATGAAAATTCACAGAATAAACGAGCCATAGAACTAGCCTACTTATAAATTACTTATAAAGTAAAATGAAGAATTCATATTTAAGCCATTTTTATTGAACTTCCATAATTTTTAGTTAAATACATCTTAGCAATGCGTAATCCAAACTCTACCCTAAGGTGTATTTTTCTACTTTTATGTCCAGCAGACATGTCATGTAATGCCCAGTATATATATGAAAAGGTATTCTCAAAAGTTTTAGATCTGTGTGTATTTGGTATTTGAAGTGTGTGTGTGTGTGTGTGTGTGTGTGTGTGTGTGTGTGTGTGTGTTTAAGATAAGGAGGATAAAAGATATTTTTCCCTGTGGGCTTTACCGATCTCTTGTGAACAGCATAGAAAACTTTTAGTATTACTAAAGAGAGCAGTGAAGCAGTATAGAAAACTCTCGGGGGGGGGGGGGGGAGGGGGTCACTCCCACAGATTGGCCCTAGATGGTTAGGGTACAGTTCTAGCCTTAGGTTTATTTTCATATCTCTACATGGCTAGCCATGTGAAAAGCAATCCATGTCCTCTAAGTGTCCCAGGTCACTCAACAGAGAAAATACAAAAATATATAAAGTATATAAAAAGATTAAATCTGATCAAGTTGCCTTTAAAGGCCCTTTTAGAATGAAGCTGCCTCATCTATCTACTCCAGTAAAGGCCAAGAATGACAGATACTTTCTTGAAGGTGTTTTTGTAACTTTCTTCTTGGCTGCTTTCCATTAGAGCTGAAGACTATTGTCGTGTCATGTATAGTTCTCAAGTGTGTGCTTCTGTATGACTCAGTACTAGTACAGAGCAGGTGCCTGATTCTTTAAGTCACAAATAGTCTTTCATGTTCTGAGACAATATATTTTTCTGTCTAAGGTCTTGTCTCTACTAGTCACAATGACACACATGTATATATGTGTGTTGGAGCACCACCTACTATTGCACAAGGCCTTGAAGTCTTGAACAAAACTCTCATTCCTGCAGTTTTTAAAATATTCTGGCATCTTCCAAAAATTTTAAGAGTGCCCTGTTCACTCCATTGTGATCACTGCCTAAAATAAGCTTGATAATTGCAAACAATGCTCCATCCTTGAAATATGATCAGAATCATCCATATTTATGGAGAGTTCTTGGTTTCTCCATGGGTAAAATAAAAGTAAATAATTATCCATTGAAATTAATTGCTGTTTTTTAAACTAATTAGGCTTTTTAGATCATTTGAGATCAAATCCTCCAGACTATTTAAAGTTTCATTTAGTATTTATAAGATGTTTATAAATGGAAAGTTCTGGAACAGTAAGTTTAAAAACTCTTCACTTTAAGAGTAACAAACTATAGCTCATGAGCCAACAGCTCAATGCTTGTTTTTATAAATAAAGTTTTATTATTAAAACCCAGCCATGTCCATTCATTTCTTTGTTGTCTGTGACTTCATTGTAATGCTATAATGATGGAGTTAAGTAGGTTCAACAAGGACTGGGTGGCTCACAGAGTTTAAAAAGCATCTATTTACTATTTTGACCTTTATAGAAAATGCTTGACAACCCTTGATTTAAATTGTTATTAATTTGATACAGTAATTCATAGCTATTATCCATGTAGTTCAACTGTACTATGCTATTCAGTTAAACTTCTTCATTGTTCGAATTTCATTTTGTAATTGGGTGCTTTTGAATGGTCAGAACTTTATAATTTTCAGATTTTATTGCTTACACACGTGAATAAATATTTTTTTCCAAAGTGAGAAAGTTACTTCTTTGGTAGAACTAAACACAAAAGATAAGAAATGTTTTATGAATTTCTTAAACAACTAATGTCACCATATACTCATAGATAAATAAGAAGTGTACCATATATTTGTAGATATACAAGTAGTACGTTGAATAGATGATTTTAATAATAAGATAATCTCCAGTATGGATTAATTACAATTTTATTAGCACTGTCTGGTTTGATGACTAACAACTTAGAAATTTTTATCTATAAAGAGTTATTTATTTATAGATTTAGAGTTTTTGGCCATCTGACTTCCCTCCTTCTACTTATCATTTCTTAAACACATACAGATTCAAAACATCTATGTAAGTATGCTTGGCATGACATGTCTGATGGACCTAAAAGTAGAAAATCATGAAGCAGTTTTAGATCTTCCACTATTAAGATACATTTACTAGAAGTTAATCAAAAATGGCTTAAAGTAGTATTTAACTTCATGAAGAGTCCAGGGATAAGGTATCTCCATGTCTTCAGTGACTTTCTGTCTTTCTTTGCTGTTATCAGCGGAGCCTCTTGCTGTTTGGCTGGCTTTCCTCATCATCATGGAATGGCTGCAGTAACCTCTGGCATTGTTATGCTTATAGTAACATCAAGAGATCAGAAAGAGTACTAACTTCCCAGCGAGTAGTTTTGTAAGAGGGGAGAAGCATTTCCACTGTTGTCTCCTACCAGACTTCTCTCCCTTTTCACTCCCTAGAATTGAAATGCCTACTGGTTCCTTACTAGGTACTGGCAATCATGGCTATATCATAGGGATTAACTTGAATTTATAGAGTGCTTTGCCAAGGCTGGAGTGAAGGATCATCCCAGGAGGCAAGAAGTAACAAAATGGGACAAGGATGAAATAGAGTGAGTGGAGGAAAGACAGTAGACATGGCCTTGGTAATGTCATCATCTAGCTTTGCATACAGATGATGGGGAAGAAAATAGTTTTCATCCAATTGTGTCATCTTTCCAGTTACTGTGTCTAAGAGAGCTATTTTTTATGGGAACAACTGGCAGAAATTCTTAGGAGTTGCCAAGATTTAAAGTTCATGGCTTAAGGATATCAGATTGGCTTGTCCATTATAAAACAAAAGCAAAGTAGGTGGAATTAGTTCCTTACATAGGTTAAAAATAAATCCCACTCCAAACAGGCACAACTGTCAGACTCCATCTTATTGTGACATACAGGCTTTGACTTTGTATACAAATAATGTATACAGGTGTTGTGTACAAATAGTGATGAAATTCTATAACTTGAGGATTTTTTTCTTTTTAGAGTTTATTTTTTTTTAATATAGGATCTTATGTAGCCCAGGCTTGCTTCTCTCCCTATGTAACCAAGGATGACCTTGAATTTCTGATCTTCCTTTATTTACTTCCAAGTTCTAGAATTACAGGTGTGTGTCAACACCTCTAGTTTTCTATTTGCTGGAGATCAACCCAGGGCTTCATAAATCCTAGCCACCAGCTGAGCTGCATCCCCAGTCCCTATCCTTGGATTTTATTCTCTTGGGTTAAAAATTCAATGTGTTTTTTTTTTTTTTAGACGAGTGTGATATTTTTAACTTGTGTTCTCCTTCCTACCTCCTTTCTTTTAAAGTCCAGGAAAGAAATAAAGCCAAAAGAAATGATTTGATAAAAAAAAAAAAAGTTTGTTTCTGGTTTGATGTTTAGAAACTTCTCTATCTGAAAACTAAGTGTCTGATTAGACTAAGTTAAGAAGTATCATCTTCTCTGATAAGGGTGGTGAGAGGAAAGCTGCAAATTGGGAGGCCTGGAAGAATAGACTAACTCCCAGCTTCGGGAAAGACAGCAGTAAGCCTCCTCCTTTTGGACATGTGCTTACGACGTGTTTTTTTTTTTTTTAAGTCCCTTTTTTAAACTCATAGAACTTAAATGTGGAAAAACTGACAGTGGGAAAAAGATCCTTCTAGGGTATAATTTGATCACGACCATTTGTTGAAGCAAGGAGTGATTACAAAGAACGCCTCATTAAGGAAAAACTGTAGCTGGCCTTTTAAGCCGACATTTAAACCCGAGGATCAGCTTCCCTACCTCACATTTTGACCGAATGAGAAGGCATGCTTAATAAATCAAATATCTTAACGATTTTGTGAAATAGGAAAACACTTGCTTTGAGATCCAAGAATCCGTGGGAGTTATTTGTCCCTCTTGAATATCATAAAGAAAATTTTTAGAACTAATTGCCCTGACAAAATAATTTACACAAAACAGAAAAGGATTTCTTTCTTTCTTTTTTTTTTTTAGTGTTTAATTGAGCTAGAAGCATAGTGACCTCCAACAGTTGAGTCTCATTACAGCAGTAAGAAACTCACAGAATGTTCTCATTTTGTGAGCACAGCTTTGTTAACTTTACCACCACTTCAGCATATAAACTATGGGGATTAGTACATTTCACAAGGACTTGGGGGGAGCCTGCACTCTAAGAAGAAGCATCTCTATTGCTTAAGAATACCATAAAACACTTCCTTCTCCAGGGAAATGCAGACACTTTGAAAATAGATTCCGGAAATCTGAGTCCACATGGTGCTATAAGGATGGAGAAACAAAGTCTAATTCAGTGGAATTTGCGCCAAGAGAAATGACATGATGCTCATATTCCAACATGCCTTCTTCTACTTAAATTATAATTGATGGAAGAACTTCTGGAGATAGGATGATAGAGAAATAGATGTCTTGATGAATTGGGTGAAATAACATTTCTTGATGATGACACTCCTGTGCACATACAAATAGGCACAATTGTTGGCCAGTGTTGAATACATGGTGGGACTATGTTGGGCTTAAATTATTTTTTTCAGATTTTTAGTATAGGCTGTTTTTCTTTTCCAGGATTTTTATTTTCACTTTCTGGAACTCTGCTTCCATTGAAGGAGCTATTACTCCACTCTGAAATCTGTTATATTGTTATGTTTGTTCACCAGTGGAATGCCTATCCAAAACGCAGTGGTTCTCAACCTGTGGGTCATGACCTCTTTGGGGTCAAACGAACCTTTCATGGGGGTTGCATATAAGATATCCTGAATATCAAATAATTACATTATGATTCATAACAGTAGCAAAATTACAGTTATGAAGTAGCAATGAAAATAATTTTATGGTTGGGGTCACCATAGCATGAGGAACTGTATTAAAGGGTTGCAGCATTAGGAAGGTTGAGAACCATAGCAAAAAGGGATATTACTAAAACTAAAACATTCAGAGAGTAAAAGAGCCAGACAGAAAGGATTTCCTAAACCCTGTAGTCACCATGTGATTTATTGAGAAAAACACCACCAAAATTCAAAGGGTCCGGAGAAGAGTAACTTTATCCCCTGAGGACTGAACTAAACATTAGCCTTTGCAAGCATACTTAGGGTCATCCTTCACTCATCTGTCCCAACACCCAGTAAAATGTTCACAAAGGCATTTCCTTGTTTGGTTTTAGTCAGGTTTTCCCAGATCTATCTCTAATACTAAACTCTTGAGTCCCTCAGAACAGATAGTGTCTGTTCATGTAAGTTTAAAGCTCATCGCTCAGTCTCTCCAACAATGTGTGACTAATCAGTGTTGAATAGACAGATGGATGAATGGATGGGTGACTAAAAGGATGGATGATGAATCCGCTTTCTAGAGAGAAGATGATATGTAAACATATAAATATTATACTATAAATAATATTCCCAAGCCAAGGAGAGTAAGCACGTGCTACGATATAATAAACCTGGAGAAAATTTAAAACAAACAAAAAACCTTTGTGTTAAAACGGAAAAGACACCTCTATGTTAGCTCTTATCCTAAATATCTAGACTTCACCCCAAGCCATCTCTTGGACCACAGCATTGCAGTGGTCCCATGAATCTCCCATCCATGGGCAGCTACTTCCCCTTTGCTGCCAGAGGTGCTCTCCTTCCGTGTCTTTGGATGGACTTTAAATACAGAGCAGGCAACTCAAAACACAAGGGGCAGTTTGGAATTCATTCCAATTTCTCCTTTTTTTTCTGACTTTCACTGGGATTTGGGCTGCCCTTCTCCTATCAACCCCTATCTGTTTTCCAGGGTGGACTTACCAGGCAAATTTAACTTATGTGGATAAGGTTAATCATTAGAAAGTAGCAGATGTTGAACATGGATACGATGAATGGATCCTTGGGACCATTAATAATATAACTACTTCTTTAACAATACTCCTGTTTCAAACTAAAATTAAAATACAGCATTTAGTCTTTGCCTCATGTTATTTTGGGAGGTCTACAGCATGAGGAAAAGAAATAATGAGTTTTCACTTTAGTAAGGAATAAAACAGTGTTAAACAATTACTTTGAGGCAGATCTTACTGTGTAGACCAGGCTGGCCTCAAACCCACAGAGCTCTACCTCCCTCTACTCTGAAGTTCTGAGACTAAAGGCGTGCATGACCACCCACAGCCTGTGTTAAATATTTTTGTAAGATATTCATATTTTATACAACTCACTTGACTTGTAGTTACACAGATCCATGTACACATAAATGTATGTGTTATATATATATATATATATATATATATATATATATATATATTTAAAGCAATAATTTGGTTTATCAGCATAGATGTGAGATGTTTAAAAATATATTTCCGTAGAAATTGGAGTTCTCATAAGCAAGTCAAAAGATAAGGTTTGAGTAATTTATGAAGAAAAGGATTTAGAGAGTCTAGGATTCTCCGACAATTTAACTAGCCACCCATGCAACCATCACAAGGGCCATAAAAATAAAACTGGCTGAGGCTCTTAGCTGGCCACTCCCTTTTTAGCAAGTATGTTCCACCAAAATAGTAGCCACAATCAACGTTTTGTGTCAGTTTGGGCACGTGTTTTTCTTCAGATGAGGGAGATGGCAGTAGCAGATTATTTCCATAGTTTCAACCAGGTCAGAAACTATGGCTTTGTGAGTCATCTTCCTTCTTGCCACAAATTTGAGTTCCCAGTTCTGCGAAACATTTCAAGAAGCAGACCAGACCTCCATTTTCTCACACTTACCAAATAAATTTTTAACCTTTACTCAAAAACCTTACTCAAAACAGTTGGTACCTGGCAGAAAACATGTTTAAAGGTCATTTTTAATTTTTGAATAATTTTTGACATACTAAAAAGTCACAAAAATGATAGAGCATTTCATTTTGAGCCTCTGCTTATTCTCCCCAATAATATTGTAGCAACCTTGATATATTGTCATCAACAAGATGATAGGCTTGATCCATATTTACATCAGTTTTCTGTTAGCATCCTCCCTTTGTTTTAGGATCCCATCCAAAACGCATTATATTAAGTTGGGCGTCTTTTCTTTTCTTCTTTTTAAATAAACAACTTTTCTCGGTCCACATAGTTTCTGTAAATAGCATGACCTGGTTAAAAAGAAAGCATTATGGTATTTTTCTTGGGAGCTGAGTGGCATCCATTCAGACCACCATTCAACACATATGTTCTTTCACACCTCATCTTCCCACACGAGTAAGGAAGAAACCCTTACAGTGAAGAAACAGAAGGCTGTTTACTCCAGGGGCTTATTTTAATCCTAAAACCTATAGTCTTGAGCATTTCGTACAAAGATCACTAACTATAGGCAGACTCTCATTTCTTTATAAATTGAAGGGGATTGTTGTTCTTCCTCAAATTCAACACAACAGTTAAAGTCCTAATAATTTGTAAATATTTTGATATGGTTCTGTCTAAAACAGAAGTGGAAGCTGGGTATCAACTGGAAGGGAGAGCATGAAGGTTTTCTTTACATTGTCTGTGTGCATTGCTGTGTTCTCTACATAGAATTATGCAGAAAGCAGTGGTTCTCAACCACAGGAGTTGTGCTTCCTGTGGATATTTGGTCATGCACAGAAACATCATGGGTAGTTGCAACAGAATATGAGCATATGCTCTGGCAGCTAAGTAAATAAAAGCAAGGGATGTGGCTATGTAGCCTATAATACATAGGGTAGTTAACCATAATAAAGAATTACCATGGGGGCTGGAGAGATGGCTCAGGGGGGCTGGAGAGATGGCTCAGAGGTTAAGAGCAGGGGCTGCTCTTCGAGAGGTCCTGAGTTCAATTCCCAGCAACCACATGGTGGCTCACAACCATCTGTAATGAGATCGGGCGCCCTCTTCTGGCCTGCAGGCATACCTGCTGTATACATAATAAATAAATAAATCTTTAAAAAAAAAAAAAAGAATTACCATGCTTAGCCTTGACACAGGGTAGAGGGGCTTGGTCCTGCCTTAACTTAGTATGCCAGACTTTGTTGACTCCCCAAGGGAGGACTTACCCTCTCTGAGGAGTGGATGGGGGGTTGCATGGGGGAAGGTGAGGGCTGGAGATGGGGAGGAGGGGGAACTGGGATTGGTATGTAAAAAAAAAAACTTTAAAAAAATAAGTAAATGAGAATTACCTGGCTTCATATGTCACTAGCACTCAGATTGAGAACCCATGGCATAGACTATGTGTAGTTTCTAAAGGGTCAATTCCTACTCTACCACCCCACAAATCTCTTTTTATATTTATCCTCACTTTTTCCACTAACTTCTCCACATTGCCTATGAATTCCTTTGGTTTACTTTCTCTGGGAGTCTATTTTTCTGGTTCAACTAAATAGTGAGGCAGCTATGGCTGGGAAACAGGGGAGGTAGTGCCAAAATCATCCTGCCAAATTTTTCTCAGCAGGAATTGTTTTAAAGGATTGAACAAGCTAGAACCTCCCTTTTAGTTTGCAAATTTCAGTGCCTGCCAGATACTATAAATGAGTGTAATGGCTCAGAATTAGGTGCCTATGCTGACTTAAGGTAAGTGTGAAGAATGTGAGACAGAGATTTTCTGCTTTTCTTGAAAGGATAAAACTCCAGATCTGTGTGAGAAATAACCAATATTTTACATCAGCTCTCAACTGTTAAAGGTCATTGTACATTGATCTTCACATGAACAGTAGTGGACTGGATGTGGCTGTTTTGTGCCCAATGAGCTATATTCTTGCTTACGTCTGTGACAGAACCAAAGCAGACCTCTGGCCCTGGCAGCATGTGCCTACTAATTCTTTCTTAGCCTTCATTTCATCATTAAGTGTATGTAAACCCTTCGCTTGTATTAATCAGTTTTCATCACTGTTACCAAATACCCAAGAGGGAGCAGGAGAGACAGCTCCACATTTCAGAGCACTTTTTATTTATGAATGGGACCCAGATTCAGTTCCCACAGTCTCACAGTGGCTTGCAACCATATATAACTACAGTTCCAAAGGATCAGACACCTTCTTCTGCAGGCATCATGCATTGTACACAGTACATATGCATACATTCAAGGAAAACACTAATATGTATGAAAGAGAACAAAATAAATATTTTTTAAATACCAAAGGAAAATACTTAAAAGAGGCACACAATTTCAGAGGTTTCCACCTGTAGATTGACTTTATTGATGTTAGACCCATCTAACATCAATGTATGATGATGTAGACCTTCATAGTAGGGAACATGTAGTGAACAAGGTGGCTTGCATCATTGCAAGCAGAGAGGTGGAGATGAAGGTATGTTTTAGTTTGTTCAGTCCCTTAAAAATATATGCCACTGGATAATTTATAAACAATGGGAGTTTATATGGGCCTGGTATGTTGGTAAGTCTAATATCGAAGGGCACATCTAGAGAGGGCCTTCATATTTCATAACATGGTGGAAGGTGTTATAGAAAGAGAAAGAATAGCTTCAAGCCCTTTCTAAATAGCATTAATCAGCCCACAAGGGTGCATGCATGATTTCAGGTCCTTCTATTAAGCCTACACTTTCCCACACTGTTGTAATGAGAACTAAGTTTCCAAACACATACTTTTGGGGCAAGACTCAATCAAACCTCAGCAGGATTTTAGAAAAATAAAACCTCCCGATTATACTTATCTATAAGAATGTTTTTATGGTGTGATGGAAACAATGGCAGGGCTACACTTCTAGTGTGTATGCTGTCTTAGAGAAGGAACTTGGGGAACATGTCCCCATCAAAGGCATTTTGGAATAAGTGCTTCAGGTTTGGCTTCCATGCATCTTCCTTTCATCAGGCATTGTGGAAGTAAGTCTTCATTAATGTTCTCAGAGGAGATGAACTGAATGAGGCTGAAAATTCAACAAGAAAGGTGAAGGGAAGATAGTTCTTGCCTATTTCCCTTTACTGAATATCTGAATACCTGTGGTCTCATCTTTCCACCACTACTCTGTACATAGATCAATGAATAATCAGTACTTATTGAACATGTGCTATAATCTAAGTACAGGATATTTATAATTTTATTCTATCTATGCAACAGTCCTTACAGTCATGACTATTTATGTCTCCTATTTTATAGATGAGGTTTGAAGAGATTAAGTAACTTTTCTGTGGGACGTGATAAATTCTGAACCTGTTTTACAGAACTCTCTAATGTCAAAGCTAGTACTCTCCACATCTGCCTAGGTGGTAGGGGAAGTAGATATAATCCCTATCTGAGGGATGTGCCTGTGAGACATGCCCAAGGTAATTCAAAGTTAGAGAAGTGGTGATGGGGAGTACACAACAATCTTAACCTCTAAATAGTCATGAAGACTAGCATGAGTCGTCATTGATGTGACAATTCATATTTTGTAATAGAATCTAATATGCATCAACATGTAATCCACAGAAAATCTATTCATCTTACAGTTGCCAGAACTGAGAATCAAAAAGTTAAAGCACAAAACTCCCCAAGCCACAGGTGGTGGAGCTTGGATTCAAAGTCAAATTTCTCCACTTTCCAAGTAAGGGTTATTCTGAGGAATATGCTTTAGAGCAGATCACAGATGCCCACAATGAGACAGGAAGACAACCAGCCAGAAGGATTGTGTGCATGGGGATAGAGCAGTGGGAGAGGAGAATGATTGAAAACAAAGTGTAATGAGACATATGTATAAAAACATCATAGTGATATCTATTAGTTTATATACTAACTGAAAAAAATACAAAAATTAAAGACAAAGACTTGTGGCTTCTCATGATGAACTCAGTGATAGAACACTTGGTTGGCATGTGCAAGGTCCTGGATTCCATCCCTAGCACCACAGAAAAATCTCTTAGGCTTTAATAGATGTATTGTTTAGTTACTCTGTTCAGTCAAATATGTAAATTAAAGAATTAAAGGATTTTTTTAGTAGGAAATATTATTACTGACCAAACACATTTGGTGATATGAACTAGCAATAAAGAAAGCATTACAAAGTAAAAGCACCATCAATCCTATTTGGAGAACAGATTAGAATCTTATGTAGTTAGTGTGTTTTATCATCTGTGTATATATAATAAGTCGCAACAGTCTCTAATAGCTAGATCAACTCTTAGAGGTTTAAGATATGAACACACCAGGGATGAAAGAGATTAATGGCTCTTGGCCACCATACAATTAATTTACATGTTTTTCTCATTTTACAAATCTCATGACTCCAAAGGTGAAAAATCCTACTATTTTCATTTTGTGGGAAGAAAATGTTTTGGGCAGGATATTGGAAGGGAAAGGTATTAAATGTGCCTGTTACCTATATTGTGGTGTCCCTGCATTTCTAACACTTCACGGCAGAGAAGGAGTTGGGAACATCTGAAGCCCTAGAGGATCTCAGGAATGCTCATTACATCCAGACGTTTTATTTTGTCATTTCCTGCTGTCAGAGTCTTGTTTTATAAATTTTATTTGGTGGTACCTTCTTTTTATGACATATTTTAGTGTGTCCTGCAAGACAATTCTTAATCTACTTTTTAAACAGTCCCTTGGGTATGAACTACATTTTCTCTATTTGGAACCAGTGTGGATTCCTGATCTACACCCCCTATGTGTTAAGCTGAATAATTCCAAAGCATGTTCTGGCAATGATAAATGCCAATATTTTATGATGACATCCCAGGAATTTGATTGGAGCTGCCAACCAATATGAATGGTATCTTTACTATTTGGTGAGTTAAGCAAAATACTAAGTACAATTTGTTAGAAGTATCAGATGCTAAAAAAGAATATTCCCCACTTCTAGTGACACATCTGAAACAACTCCAGTATCCATCAGTGGGAGAATAATTAAATTATGGGACAACCATTCTGTAGAATGACATGCAAGCCCCAGGTAGACAGTAGATCTGAATTTATGGACTTGCACCAGGCTTGCACATTAAGCATTTCATATACATTGTTTCATTTAATTCCCACAACAAAAACATGAAATTCTCACTATTTAGATAAGAGCACTGAGACTTAACCAAAGCCGGGCAAGTTATACATGTTATGGTAGTAGTAAGGTCTGAATTCTGTGGGACGCCAAATCCATTTCCCTTTCCAGTTACACTGTAGTAGCTTATGAATGTCAAAGCTAAATGTGTGTATAGTTGATTCTGTCATGGAGATTTTTGTTCAAGATGAACAATGACTCGTATAACCATGGAGAATAGGAAAAGCCTTATGTAATAGTAAAAACAAACACATCTGGATGTCAAAACTGAATTACATATGAATGAGGGCTGTTTCTAGCTCTTCCCATGATTGGAAGAACATTTCAGAGTGTATTTCAAGGCTGGTTTCACGTGCTATATGTCAGGGATTTTTCCGGTTTTCTCAGAGCTATTTCTCTGTTTACAATGTTGAATTCTATGAGTGAAGTAAGAAGTCAACTGCAATTGTTTGTAATGTGAAAATCATTTATATTCTTATTTTTTTTACAACGGCTTATTCCTTTAATATTTACAGATGGACAAAAGAGAAAGAAATCTTTGAGAAAGAAACTGGATTCCCTGGGGAAGGAAAAGAACAAAGACAAAGGTAAAGGGCCAAATAACTAAAGCCAATGCATCTTGCAGGGAGCATGCTGCTTGGATTGGGTAGAGATTTCAAATTGCATCGGTTTATCTGGTTGGGTTCTATTATGTAAACTACATTTCTGTAATGGAATGTCATTGAGAGCCATTTGGGTCTACTTTTCTGTGTTTGAGTATCCCTATGTTGAACTGATGAGTTCAGCTGGTTTGAGCAGTGGGTGACTACAGCCACGGTTATGGTTCTAATTACTCTGTCCAATCAGCTACGTCTAAAGTGGACCTGGGTTGAGTAGCCATGGCCAGCATGCCTAATACTAACCAGCTGTTTGGCAAATGCAGACAATTAAGCAGGACTAATTAAATGAGAAAGAGTTTGCATTCATCTACTATGACTACAGAAAAGAAACAATCTTCATCTCATGACTTACTAAAGATAGGCCATCGTCAGCAATTTTGTTAGATCACAGAATGCTTGGTTTGGGCACCATATGTTTTCCGCAATTACTGGCTTTCATCATACTGATTTGTGTCCATTTCTATGGCTATTTAGGAAAATGACACTTGAGCCACTCTTTCAGAGACATTTGTTGTCAATTTAAGTTTGTATTCTTCAGTTGTAAAGGTCACTGGGACCCCATTAGCACAGTCTAATTTTTTTTATGACTTGTTCTCATTGTGTTATATGAACTGATTGTTGAATGGTGTCATTGAGTGAATGTATGTTCATTTTATGTGCCACAATGAATAAGTGTTGAATGAGGAAAGACATGTGTCTTACTTTGGAGTTCCCATATATAGTAACTGCATTTATACTTGTAGTGGAAAGCAATGGCTTTTTAAAATAAATGCATTACAAATTGCACTGGACAAGCCTTATTCTAACACTGATAGCAGTCTATATACACATAGCTTAAAGTGTGCCTTAAAATTCATGATATTTGGATAGAAAGAATCCTAAGGAATGGAAATTCACTATTTTGCTTCCCTTACAGTGGGGTTTGTCTTCCTTGGTGCCAGTAGCAATGTAGACTGGAAAATTTTTGTGGCATATGTTGTCCTTTGAGGTGTGACATGTTTAGCAGCATCCTTGGTCTCTGCTAAGTGCCAGTAGCACTGCCTCTAGGCAGACTGTGCTCAGCCTTCTAGATGTGTACCACAAGCTGGGCAAAAAAAAAAAAGAAATAAGTGTTAAGAATCCATACCTTTAGCTGCAAGAAAGAATCATGGCTGTAATATTTAGATGTCCTAAGGCCCAAGAGCTGAAGAATATAGCTCAGGGATCTAATACTTGTCTAGCATGCAGAAGACCAATCGTTCTGTGCCCAGCACCCCCAAAAAATACAAACAAAAGAACACCTAATGGCCAGATCCTCACTTCAGTGAATAAGCTGTTGCTTTCTTGGAAAAAAAAAACTTCCAATGTATACATTTTAACATGAGAGCTGTGATCATATTCACCAGAATACTCAGCAGGATATGAACAACCTCAGCAGAATTTGCTACTAGAATGATGAAGATAAGGAGTAGGCTAGCTACATATCCACTATCTGATAAATTTTATTATATGTATATGTTTGATGTTTTATTGCTCTTTTTGTGTTGTATCTTTGACAACTTCATGAATATATTATAGTAAATTATATTGTCATCATCTATTTTACTATACTATAGTATAGTATATAGTATATTATATTGTGATCATGTGCACCCCCTCTTACCTCCTTTTACCCTCTCCTGCTGACTCCTTCTTCTTCCTAACTAGTCCCCTTCCTACTTTCCTGTCTTTTATTTGTGCATGTCTTATGCAGGTAAGCACAGATGCTGTGTTCATGAGTGCAATGGACATGTCATGTGCAGAAGATCATATCTGACAGCATTATACCCCAGCCTCTCGATCTTACACTCTTTCCACTCCATCTTCCTCAATGTCCCCTAGGCTTTAGAGGGGATAAAATTGATGACTCATATTGGTGAAATTATTAAGGCCACTCCACGTAGTTAAAAGGAGATTTATTTAATGGCGTAACTTACAAATTAAGGGATAGGTAGGTCGCGGGGTCTGGGGAAGGTGTATCACAGTCCAGCGGTGTTCTCTGGAGCTCTGCTTTGTCCACCTCCACCATCCAGGGTCCTGGAATGGAGAGAGTGTCCGCTGATCCAGATCTCGGGTCCCCAGGCACCTCCCTTGGCCCCGCCTTGTAGGCGTGACAGTTGCCGAAGTCTCAATGGGGGTTGGAACTTCCAGATCAAAGCTGGAATGGCTACCCACTACAGACTCATTTATGGGTGGGCACTTAACTACACTAGTCCTCCACTTATCCCTGGGAGATACATCACAAAAACTTTCCATTGATGACTCAAATTTTGGCTAATAGCAAACCTATGTGCAGTATACTTCCCTGTGTATACATGCATACATATGGCAAAGTATAATTTATAAATTAGGCACAGTAGAAGACAAACCAAAATAACTAACAATAAGCCAATTATTATAGTATGCTGTGATAGAAACCATTTAAAACATATGACTTTCTTATTTGGTAATTTTCCACTTAATTTTATTACAATTTACTGTAACTGAAAAGTGAAGACAACTATATGAGTAATAAATTACTGCTTGAAGTTGCTTTACTCTAGGATAATGATATTGGTGTTGGGATTGAAACACAATGAAGATGTTAGGTGATTGTTTAGAAAGTACCCATTCAGACTATGCTAAGAAGAATGAGGGGTTTTTTGCAGGGAGAGATTAATGTTTGCATTCCCTAAATTGGTGTGTGTGTGTGGAGGGTGTGTGTGTGGGGGGGGTGGATGTGTGTCCGTGCACACATGCGTGTGCGTGCACTTATATTGTATATAAAGAAAGCAGAAAGAAAACATGAGTGAAGAGGAAAGTAAGGGTCAGCAGGTAAGAAACTGATTAGTGTCCACTGGGACATTAGATATTTTTCAGACCAAATCATATTAATGTAGACCAATAAAATCTTGGCAGTATTCTTTATCGACATAAGAGAAGATGAGTAGAGAAAGAAAGTAAGCTCTTGGTGGTTCTAATGAAAAGGCAGATCATTCATCCATCTAAGGAGAGAAGTACCAAGCTTCACTATGTGAAGTTTGCTCTTTATGGATTAGCTTTGGTGTTTAAAAAAGAAAGTGTTCTAGGCTTAATTGAAGAGTTACTTCTTGACAGCTCTTCAAAACATAAAGCTTTGTCCATGTCAGCATTGGGAGCCATTGCCTGGCTATCTTGGGAACCAGAACCTGGGGGTGGCTGTGTACTGGTGTGGCACATTTGGAATCAGTTCACTTCCCTTTGGATATTAGTGTTTGAGTTCATAACAGACACACATGTGAAAAATGATCATCACTGAAATCCAACAGGGAAAGAAGGAAAACAGGAAACTCTGAATGACCTCTTGGGTTAGGCCATCTAAAAATAAAGGGGAGCAGCTCTTCATGGTTGACCTGCTCTCCCAATAAAAAAAAAGTGATTCACAAATATTTGATATGCTACTATATTAATTGATTCCATCAGCATGAATCATGTCCTGAATGATATTTAATTCCTTGATATAAAAATATACAACAAATCATGTGACATTCTTGTATTCAGGATGCTACTTAAACAAAGCCCATCTAAGTCTTGGTTGCCATATGGAAACTAATTCAAGATTGACATTGGTTTGCAAAACATATTTTCAAACAGAAGATTTCCAAGTTCCTAGTCTCTTGTAGTTTAATTATTTGGCAAATAAAAGTAACTTTCAGAAATTCAGACAATTTCTTTCTTGACTCAAAAAAAAAACCAACAGATTTTGTGGAAAAGATAAATAAATAAATAAATAAATAAATAAATAAATAAATAAATAAATAAATAAATATTTGAAAAAAACTGCTTTGATCCAGGTCCAGGGCTTCCTTAATCAAGGCACATGGGGACTACGTGTTACTATGGAGTAACTGTCAACCAGGACACTAACAGAGTATCAACATGAAAAGAAGATTAGTTCAATTGTGGTACCTTTTATGTACCAAAATCCCATTATGTCACGTCTTATGGTTACTCACTGTCTAAGTCACTATATGTGAGCTGTGAAGTAAAACCTACAAAAGACTAATTGCCTCAACTTCTAGTTTTGCTTCACATTAAGTAGTAGTAGAAAAAATTAAGAATTAATTACATGTAGAAATTCTCTAAGAAAATAGATTCAAAAGTGTCATTAAAAGACATCCTTTGGGGGCTAAGAAAATCACTCAGTAGGTAAAGTAGTTACCACACAAGTGTGAGAACCTGAATTAGACCACTAGAACCCTCATTAGAAAAGCCAGGTTTGGTGGTATGTGCCTATAAGGCCAGAAAGGAAGAAATGGGAGGTGGAGACAGGTGGATCCCTGAAAGCTTACTGCTCATCTAGCCAGGAAAACTTGGCAAAGTTCCAAGCCAGTGAGATATCTGGTCTCAAATAAAAGGTGGTAAATATCTGAGGAGAAAAACAAGGTTTTTCTGACCTCCTTGTGTGAATATGAAAATCCAAACCCTCAAGAACACCCCAGCATGAACATGTACACAAAACATACACAGTCACACACACACACACACACACACACACACATACACACACACACACACACACACACACACACACACACACACACACACACACACACACACACAAACCATTACTAGGGAAGAGAATGACCAGGATGTATGTAGTTCCAGAGAAAGGTAGGAAGGAGCTAGGGTTATCTCACAGAGGACTTTGTGGACTACAACACAACTTTTGGTCTACATGACAACAGCATTGAGACATCATCAAAATATACTAAGGGATGACTTCATACTGTTTTAAAATACTCTATCATGCTACATTGTATTACATGAACTTGGAGTGGAGCTGACATCAGCACAAAGGAATGGAGGAAGGGCAATTTGAAAGCTATAAAATCCAGGAGCAGAGCAATGGTATCATGGAATGAGGATTGTGGCAGAGGTGGAAAGAAGTAGAGAAGAAGATAATGTAAAGTTAGAATGGCAAGATGATGGAATAGAAATGAGGCACAAAAAGAAGTATTAATGTATGACTTTCTAAAGTTGTATTTACCTCTATAAAAAGCAGACACCCCTAGCAATCCAAGCAAGGTCTAGTAAGAAAAAACTGGGAATGAGACATGCTGTAAAGGAACAAGAAGTGGCTTTTGCTTGGAGGACAAGTGAGAGCTGAAGATGGAAATGAAGCATAAATTCTGGGGAAAACGAGGTCCAGCATGGGACTAAGGGAGTGGGTGACAAAGATGGTATACAGCCAAAGGTCAGAAGAGAAAAATGGGGACAAGTAAACATGAGAACAGAGAATCATGTGAGCTATTAAGGTAGACTGGCAAGTCACCAAATTTTATGTGAGATTGGTGGTTTAATGGTGAATCAAAGCCAATAACAGTAGAAAACAACAAAGAGTAAAGGACAAGGACAAGCCTGTGATGGTAAGCTTCCGTCACAGGTGGGAGGGTGGGACTCTAAAGGGAACAGTTGGGAGCAAAGAGGAAAATCCATCACCTTTTGACCCCATATTTCACGAGGAGGCAAAGACACCAACTGCTAATATCCTGGTGGAACACATGGCTCAGATTAGAACATAATACTAGCTGTCCCTAGCCACAGCACAGAGAGCCTTAGGTAATATCTTTGTCGTTTAAAAAATCCTATTATCAAGTTTATTAGCTTCTGTCTTTGCAAAGAATCTTCAGGTTTCTATGACCTCCTCACAAAATAGGTTTGAACTCAGAGATAGGCATATGCACCCAATGCTTGATTGCCACATAAATGACAAATTTGCCCAATAGAATTTTGATGAGTTTTTGATTTCACAATAGCTGTATTTTTTAAAAAGAAAGAATATTCAAGGATCCTTGCTAGAATATTGCAAAGACCTCAAGACAACATCTCACAGTTTTGAGCTTAAAGAGTTATACTTTGTAAAGCTTATAAGAGTCTTTGAGAAAAGTAGCAAGAAACTAAGGAGCCCACATAAAAACTCTAGCATTGAAATAATAAGCTCGGCCCTAACAGAAGCCTACCATACCAAAGAGAAATAAAAACACATTCTTAGTGGAAACATCTTTTGAATGAAATTAAAAGAAGACTAAATATCAGGAGAGAATAAATTCATATGATTCCTGTTTAATTTGTATTCAGTCATTACAATTTACAAACACAGTGATGGACTTTAAGGTACCAAAAATGCTAGATTAGGGGGAACTGGAGAGATAGCTCATGAACTGCTCTTGCAGAGGACTCAATTCCAGTTCCCAGATCCCACATGGTGGCTTACAGCCACCTGTAAATCCAGCCCTAGAGGATCCAACACCCTCTTCTGGCCTCTGTGGGCACTTGCACGCACATCCTTGCACCTACAAAGAGACACACACGTACCCATAAAGATAAATATTTTTTTATTACAGTCTTCAAAGAAACTGTCTTTCTTGTTTTTTTTTTTTCCCCAGAGAGACGTGAAATCTCTAAATAAGTCTGACTGGGTTTGCTTATATGGAAAAATGGCTATGGGAGGATTGAAGAACCCTCATTTTAGAGCAAGCACCTGCCGTGCATGTGCCTACATTAACAGACCCATGCCACATGATGTATTTCAAAGTCCTCTCTGTTGTGACTCTCCTCATCCATGTCTGTACATTCTATGTGGCTGTCAGTCTTACCATGTGTATGTCCAAACTTTTTGAAGAATATCTGATTATTTCCTGCTTCTTACACGAAATTCTCCAAGTGCACAGCCTATGGCCTGGAACTGCTCTTTGCAGTTTTAGTCTTACCTCAAAAGAGAAAGGCATAGCCCTTTGATTGCCATATATTCCATAGTTCACTGATAGAGCAAGCACCTCTGAAAAATCCCCAGATGAACTTAGGACTTTTTACTTCAAAACAACTTGCATCTTTTGATGGGACCAGAGGTATATGCCTTTAAAATACCATTTCTGCTCTTAATGGAGACTTGGCTATTAGCCTAGTTTAAAATGTTACCATGAGTCAAGCAGGAAAACCTTTTAAAGCCTCTTTCCACCTGGTTTAATGTTGGCTTTTTTGTTCAAAGAACAAATAACCTTAGAGTTATTTTCCCTTGATCATTTCGGTTTCATTCACAGGACCTGTAAAAACAAGGGCTCTCCTAGACTCCAAATGCTATGGCTGCTAAGAGATGTAATTTTGAATCTAACAAGAACAATGTGCTTAATTGAATTATTAATACTTTCAGCATAAATATAAAATGCTGCTAAAATGTCTGTTTCTGAGGAGCTAATATATATGAACACACATGAATTTACCACAGTGATGCAGAAAGAAACTGTATATATATTGCCAAATGAAGCCAAAAAGTTCTGTATTCGGTCTCTTCCTCAAATGGTCCCTAGTTTAAAAAAAATAACAAAAATATCCTGGACTTCCCACAAGCTATATCACGGTCAAGTCCACTTCTGCATGTGGTCATCAGGAAGCCTGAGTATAGCTTATTACTCCCCATACTGCCTCTTTTATTAGGATCCTTAAAGTGTATCAGTTGAATTTCAACCTTGGATTCCTTCATCTTTCTATTATTCAGATGAGAGTCACTCTGTTATAATTATTTACATGTCTGACTCTGCGCATCCTCACCCCATCTCAGAACCCCTCAGGAGAAAAGACTTGAGATCTTTTATGCCCCCTCTATTGTAAAAGTTGTCATGGCAAGTAGTAGGCGTTCAATAAATGTTTGTTGAGTGAATGGATATATATGGTTTCCTCATGCATTCAAAGACTTCTAAAGTTTATAAATTGAAGAGTAATGGTATATAAAGATGTGTGATCATGGGCATAAAGTATTATTTATAGTCTGTCCAAATGTCATACTTCTTTACAAAGTTATTTCCTTTAAAACAAACTTGAGCAGATGAGGAAAGATTAGAGACGCACATTTTTAAAATGTATATTTGTACCTACTAGCTTCCTTAATTGTAATTGAAACTTAGGACATTTGTCCAACAAAACAAAGCCATCTCAGTATGCTGATGGATGAATCAATTCTTTGAATCAATAATTTGACCTTGCCTGCTTTTATGGATGTGATGTGAATGAGCATCCTCTCCTGTTTGGACCTTCCCTGAATATAAATATTTTTTTTCCTTGCAGAATTTATCCCACAGGCATTTGGAATGCCCTTATCCCAAGTCATTGCCAATGACCGGGCATATAAACTAAAGCAAGACTTGCAGAGGGAGGAGCAAAAGGACGCATCTGATTTTGTGTCTTCCCTCCTCCCGTTTGGGAATAAGAAACAGAACAAAGAACTCTCAAGCAGTAACTCATCTCTCAGCTCAACCTCAGAAACACCAAATGAGTCCACATCCCCGAACACTCCAGAACCGGCTCCTCGGGCCAGGAGAAGGGTGAGTTAGCGAGGATTTCCTCTGACTCTGAGAACACTGAAAATGAGTAAGGTTGTCCTTTGAGTCTGTATTAACATGAAAACCAGACACATTGTAGATATCTCTTCCACTCAGCAATAACCAGTACTATGCATGTGGCAGCTAACGTTCCCTCTACATTTCCCTCCTGATTAACTTGGTACCCAGATGTTCTACACTGATGCTTGTCTCTTGTTATCTCCTGCCATCTTGATAGACTTCCTGCTTAATCAGACAAGCCCAAGCTTCAACCTATGGATCACATACATAACAAGATAGCTATGGATATGCCAAAACACAAATCCATAAACTTATTTAAAACATTGTGAGAATTATTTTGGTTATTTTGTTTTGTAACTCAAAAGTTGTTTAGTTCTTGAGCATGAACTTTATAGATGGCATTCTACTGTCACAATGTCACATACACTATGTATATATATTGAACACATGGGCTGCAGGTTAGACACCCCTATGCTAGAAGTAGAGTCTTGAGGCCAAGATCCAGTGTTTCTGTTCATTTTTGTCAATTCTATTCTTAGAATGTACCTGGATCAGTGAATTAGCCATAGCTGTTCAAAATCAATGAGAGATTTAGTTTTTTCTTATCAATGGAGTTTGTCATTCTTTAAATAGAGATGTATAGTCCTATATGCAGTCTCTTTCAAATCCATGCTATAGCAATATGATGCCAGTGATGGAGTGGGCACTACGTTCTAGGCTCTGTGCTCTTTGCATGTCACATTGCCAATCTAGAAAGCTGAGTTTCTCAGACCACCCAGATTCTAATCAGCATAATGCCTGCAAAGCATCTTTAAGACTTCCTATGTCCCTGAAAGGTCTTTCCCTTTTCTCTAAACTTTAGGCTGGAAATCTTTGTCAATCCAGCCATTAAAGTCTGTCCTAGTTAAATACACAACCAAACTTCCATTTATAACTCATATTTTTTTTTAGCTTTCAACATTCAGGACTTCTTCCAAGATATAGCAAGACCTAAAGCCCTGTTATTTTTTATGGTATTGACTATGATTCAAAGTGGAAAAAATGACAAAACTATGGAATATTTGTATTTCAAGATGAATTTGTTCTTCTAAGCCTGTAATTACCTGTTTATAAATCCAAATGACAGTAAAACCAAAACTCTAAATTTGAGCTTTCTGGGAATCTAGGACCTAGGCAGTGGGCTTCCTAAATGTCCCTTTCTCTGTCCAGACCCTACCAGGACTCCAATAGTTGACTTCTCAACACACACTTCATCCAGGATGGATGACTGTAACCTCCTGCATACTGGGGATACAGGCATGTGCCATCATGCCCAGTTTGAATCTTCCTATGTTTAAAATCTACTTCCTAGTGCTATGGTTGAGGATTTTTTGTTTTGTTTTGTTTTTCGAGACAGGGTTTCTCTGTGTAGCTTTGCGCCTTTTCCTGGAACTCACTTGGTAGCCCAGGCTGGCCTCGAACTCACAGAGATCCGCCTGGCTCTGCCTCCCGAGTGCTGGGATTAAAGGCGTGTGCCACCACCGCCCGGCGAGGATTTTTTTTATTCACAAGAGTTCTATGACTTTACCTTATTCACTGAGTATGCATTTTTGTTTTAAAAATTAAGTAGTTGAAACAAATTATTTTAATTATATGTTTCCAATTTCTTGTCTTCTATTTAGAAAAGTCTGTGTATTAAAATCATAACTAATGATACTTGTACAGATTTTCTAACTTTTTCAAAAGGCATTTAGTTTTTCCTTGATATGTCAGCAATAAACAAATATGTAAATAACATAACAAAATAAAGCAGTAGTATCTTTTGAGAGTGATGGTCCTCCATAAATTTTATTGGGTGGCCTCTGCAAGCAGCCTCTTTTCTTTCTGCTGCCTGTGATCTTTTTCAAATCTACATATCACTTGCAGGGTGCCATGTCAGTGGATTCCATCACGGATCTGGATGACAACCAGTCTCGACTCCTAGAAGCTCTACAACTCTCCTTGCCTGCTGAGGCTCAGAATAAAAAAGAAAAGGCCAGAGATAAGAAGCTGAGTCTGAATCCTATTTACAGGCAGGTCCCCAGGCTGGTGGACAGCTGCTGCCAGCATCTGGAAAAACATGGTAAGTAGATTTGTCATTGGCCACCAATGATCCAAGTTATCATTCCTCTATGCACCCAGTTTCAATTCTGTGTTTCTTTGAGCAAAGGCTGGATCAGACTTCCTTTGGTGAATAAAGGGCACCAATATAAGTGTTGACTAAGAAGCTACTGGGATCCACAAGGTTAAATAGGTTTGATGCTATCAGGAGTCCTCAGATCACGAGTATTCCCAAGGGGCTCTGACCAAGCATTTTAGGGAAGGATCACTTGTATGGAATATACCCCCTTCAAATAGAGCAGGTTCCTTGGATGTGTTTATACATTAAGGTTCCTTACAACATTTCTTTTGACAAAGGTTTGCTTTTTGGGAAATATCTACTCTGAATGTCTCCAGCCATCCCTTTGCAGCTCAATTCCTATTAACATGATGACTTTAATATGATGGATAGTTCTTTTCTGAAATTTAGATATTTGTCCCATAAAATGCCATATCTATCACATATGTTTATTTGCTATAGATTTATCACACACTTTATGGATTTGGGAAAACTTCCTTAATTGCTTATTCGCGCTAAAGATAATATGTTCACTGTACTTCTTTGTTTTGTTTTGTTTTGTTTTTTGAGACAGGGTTTCTCTGTGTAGCCCTGGCTGTCCTGGAACTCACTCTGTAGAACAGGCTGGCCTTGAACTCAGAGATCGTCTGCCTCTGCCTCCCAGGTGATGGGATTTCATTACAATTTTTTAAAGCAGAAACTGTTGGTCCTATCAGTATAGACATTCTATCCCAGCTACTTAGAAGGCTGGGCAGGAAGATTTCAAGTTCAAGGTCTTCCTGTGTTACAAAGTAAGTTCAAGGCTAACCTGGGTAGCACTGTGAGACCCTGTCTCAAAATGAAAACTAAAACGAGAGTTAGGGATGCATTTCAGTGGTGTGGCACTTGTTTAGAATGCATAATGCCCTAGGTTAAATTGTCAGTCCTACAAGAAAGAAAAAAAAAAAACAAGAAAGAAAGTAAGGATAAAATAAACTGTGAACATTGTCATTTATTTTCTAATTACAAAAACAGAATTTTGTGGAAAAAATACTAAGTATGCATTAAAATTGCTTAATTAATTCAGTATGTATAAAAATCATTGGATAATAGAATGACTTGATAAATATGTATTTAAATCTCAGGTTTTGTTTTCAGCACAGAATATTTACTGCGTAGTTTGGACCTAAAGGCAAGACTTAAGCTGATCAATTATCCAAGGTCCTGATGTATTCAAGTGTCCATAGCATTTCTATCATAGCTATGATTCCAGAATAATAGGATACACATTCAAATTCAAATAGATATTGAATATTCTAAACTAGTGGTTCTCAACCTTCTTAATGCTGTGACACTTAAATACAGTTCCTCATGTTGTGGTGATTCCCGCCCCCAACTATAAAATTATTTTCATTGCTATCTCATGACTTTATTTTGCTACTGTTATGAATTATAATATAAATATCTGATTTGCATGATATCGCATTTGTGACCCCCAAACTTCAAATCTTCAAAAAATAAAGTGTCTTAGATTTTTTTTTTTTTTTTTGCCTTGCTTTACTTTGAGACAGGGTCACATTATGTGAGACAAACAATAGCAAGAGCATTTCTTCCCTAACACTTGATTTGCCTGTTTTTTGAAATGGGTAGTAGAGGACATGTATCACTTTAGTCTTTTAAAGTATTTATCAGAGACCCTTTTTCTACCCTCTCCAAAATTGTTCTTGAAAATTTTTATTGGCTTCATCAATATTCATGTACCCAGCCCTTCCACTCTTATATATCATTTCAAATGCCTTCTCTATTCTTAAGTCAAAATTCCTTAAGCACCTCAAATTTCCAGAAGCTACAAAAGTCAGACAAGAGGCTAGGAGAGAGTCAAAGGATGCTTCTGGGATTGAGGCTGAGTTTAGAGTGGGATCTATTGCTTAGTATGCTTGTCCTCATTTCTCTAAGCCTGAGATTCAGGTGTTTCTGGGTCTGGTGTCCATTGCAGGTTTTGATGAAAAGGGGAGAGAGCTGAACACATCAGTTTCAGGGACAAGACTCAGCCAAGTTCTTTTTGAGATCAGTGTCTTTTCAGTGTATACCTTTTTTTTTAAGTGACTGCCTTAAGCCCCGGTTATTGAATGACTAAACTGTACTTGTTTTGTCCCTGAGGAAAATCACTGTGAAGTTATGTCAGCAAAAGCCATTGTTGATCCAAAGACTGTCATTTGTTCTACCTTAAAAAAATAAATCCAATTCAAAAACCAAAATATATTAGAGTCGATTGAGATCAGAATTAATACCCAGTGAGTAACTGCAAAGAATGAAGAATTTATCTAATAGAAATGGGCGTTTCTGAACAGCTTAGAGAAATTTATCCAAATGAATAGTTCTACTCTTGTAAAAATTCCCTTCTGATATCTTTATTTTGTTGAAATTTTGAGTATTCAGAAGCCATCTAAGAATAAGAAAATATAAACTTAGCAAAATCTAATATTTCTAAGATGTCATGTTATTTTCTTTTTTACATTGCATATAGAAGAATCATCAAACCAGTTCATGGCTTGTCTTTCTCTAAATAATACCACATATCAAATATTATTCTAAGTATTCTATATGCTCTGATTAATAGAATCAGTATATACATTTTGAAGCAGGTGCTTAAGATCACTTTACAGAGGAAGAAATATAATTCTGTATCCTACTCTAAACTGAATCTCATATTTTAGGCTTACCAAAGAAGTAGAAAACATAAATTAGGTTTGGATTTGGTCTCATTTAGGAAACAAATTAACAGCCATAATAAGGAGGTTACCCCCAAACAAAGCATCCTTACCCCCAAACAAAGCATCCACGCATACAGATGCAAATCGGCAATAACCAACCTCCCACTACAGTTCTCTCAAATCATCTGGAACTTCAGGATAACACTTTTGAAAAACAGAACTGATAAATGGGATATTTATTCTATTGTATTTTCTAACAAAAAAATAAAACTCTTTGGAAACCCAACTAAAAAGTGTTAACATTTGGGGCAGGAGAGATAGATCGGTAGCTAAGAGCATTTGCTGCTACAGCAGAAGACATGGCATAAGTTGCTAGACCCCACAAAGTAGCTCATAACCATCCTTAGCTCCAGGTTCAGAAGATCTAACTCCCTCTTCTGGCCTTCATAGGCATCAGGGATGTGGTGCAATATATATATGCAGGCAAAATGTACACATAAAATAAAGGTGTTAGTACTTAATATTAAAATGTAAAAAAAAATATTATTTTGAGATAAATCAAGAATCATTGATACCATATAATAATGAAATAATTAATACTAATGCAAATATACACATGATTGCCTATAATATAAAGGCCCTGTGAAGAGAACTGCAAGCCTTTGCTTTGTTGTTTCTGGATAGAAAGAAGTAATGCTATAAAATTTTCAATTCTTTCCAATTAATGATGTATTGCACTAGTCAGAATTCTTTCAGTCACAGGAGAAAGAAACTTAGATGAAAGCAGATTAAGGAGACTGTCCCCCTACCTCTTCCAGTACCCTATAATCCTTATTTATATGCTTGGAGTCTGAATGCAAAATTCAAAAAATACTATGAGGATTCACTGTTTACCAGCTTTACTCTCAATAACTATATTCATGTGGTTTCAAATAGTCACTATCACCTCCAATCTAGCACCATTCTCATATTTGATTATGAAGAGAAATGAGCTAACAGTGAAAAAAATGTAAAAGATGCTCCTCAGTAGTGATGGTGAAGGATTCTCAAGAAAATGGAAACCGCCGGGCAGTGGTGGCACACGCCTTTAATCCCAGCACTAGGAGGCAGAGCCAGATGGATCTCTGTGAGTTCGAGGCCAGCCTGGTCTGCAAAGCGAGTTCCAGGAAAGACACAAAGCTACAAAGAGAAACCCTGTCTTGATAAACCAAAAAAAAAAAAAAAACAACAAAGAAAGAAAGAAAGAAAGAAAGAAAGAAAGAAAGAAAGAAAGAAAGAAAGAAAGAAAGAAAGAAAAAAAAAAGAAAATGGAAACCATGTATGGTATCACATGCTTTTAATCCCAGCATTCAGGAGGCAAAGACAGGTAGATCTTTGTGAATGAGAGATCAGCCTGGTTCACATAGTGAGACTGTCTCCAAAGGAAAGAAAGAAAATGGATAAACATCTGTGTCTTCTGAAGGAAGAATACAATATATATTTTATAATATTCTTACCACTGATAATTACATCTGGCCATAAAAACTTCATGCTTTAACTCTCATGTTATTGGGAGATTAAAGGGAGAAGGGAATCATATAAGTGACATCATAGAATACCCAAATCTAGTCAGTGGGGATATTTACAGTGGGAACTTAATGCTATTTCTTTACCAAGTCAAGTGTGTAGGGAGACAGAAAAAAAATAGAGGAAGATGAAAGTGCAGATTAAGACATTAAAAGCCACATTGACTCACAATTTGCAAACCTTATGTGGGTATTGACAGAAAAGTCAATGTCATTAAATAACTATTGTTAAAATTTCCAATATGTGGTAGTAAGAGTGTTTGCTATATTTAAAGACCAATTTTTTAAAGACTTATTTTATGTCTGAGTGTGGGTCTAAGGTTATTGTTGTACACCACATGCATGCAGCTATCTTCAGAGGCCAAAGAGGATGTTGAATTTCCTAGAAGTGGAGTTGCAAAGGTTTGCAAGCTGCCATGTGGGTGCTAGGAAACAAACCTGGGTTCTGTGGAAGAACAGCAAGTGCTCTTAACTACCAAGCCATTTCTTCAGCTTCAATTTCCCCACAAGAAATAAAATATTATAACCTATTTCATTATTCTAAATAATTTTTAAACATGAAATTTATAGGAACTTGGGCTCTTTATCAAATTTGAAATAGATTTTCTATTCATAAGGAAAACATACTTTTTAAAGAAAAATCTATAAAATGTAGAACAGTTAAACAGTTAAGAAACAATCGTAGCTAGACAGTGATGGTGCACACCTTTAATCACAGCACTTGGAAGGCAGAGACAGGTGGATCTCTGTGAGTTCAAAGCCAGCCTGGTCTACAGATCGAGTTCCAGGACAGCCAGGGCTATATAGTGAAACCACGTCTCAAAAAAAAAAAAAAATCACTTTAAATTTCAGTTTATTTCTATTCAGCCTTTAAAACTCCCTGAAAAAATATATTCATCTATCACTTTGTTGAAATCATACTACATATATACATACATATGTATATGTATACATAAATCTATATCTATACCTATATATAAGTACATATAATATTTCTATCTGTAGATGTAGGTGTAGATGTATATATAGATATATACATCAAGAGAATGCCACTGCTCTCACTTGATGGTAGAACACAGAGTTTTCATGTTTATAAAAATTTCTTATAAATGTCATTTAAAAAGGATGTACAATAGTCTGTCATATGTGTGGACCCAAGTTAGCTCCCAATACACAGCTTGTTTTTCTCTTATAAATGTTCCTACTCTGACCTCCTTTGTGTAGCTGTCTTTGTTCACATTTTTGATCATCTTAGAATCATGCCATAGATATAGAATTACAGGGCCAATGCCTATAAAAAAGATCTCTCTGACTTATAACATCAATAGTCACTCACAAGGGAAAGAATTCTCGTCCCCAAACATTTAAGGTAAAATAATTCTGATGTTTAAAGAGCCAACTATGTATCTGGAGAAGGTGAATAGTATGGCATATGGAAGTGCCGTTGAACACTGTGAAATCACTGCTGTTCTGCATGTCACAGCTCTGTACAAGCATTCTATACTGTTTCTACACTGCTTTCATTCAGAGTCTCAATCATAAAAAAAAAAAAAACTGTTGATTTTGTTTGCTTATTTACAGGCCTCCAGACAGTGGGGATATTTCGAGTTGGAAGCTCAAAAAAGAGAGTAAGACAAGTAAGTGAAAACTGAAGATTATATTGTCCGTTTTCCTTGACACTTCATTGAGTTACTAGGTGGAAAGTTCAAGATTATGTAAATTCCCTCTGACTATCTTTTCCCAACCTTCCATCCCATTATGGTATAATTAAATCCCAGGAGATGAAACACAAC
Source organism: Peromyscus eremicus (assembly GCF_949786415.1). Lineage (NCBI taxonomy): Eukaryota > Metazoa > Chordata > Mammalia > Rodentia > Cricetidae > Peromyscus > Peromyscus eremicus. The sequence continues at coordinate 20,693,541 of NC_081439.1, read as the reverse complement.
TCAGAAGCTTAGAAGAGTGGAGTTAGGGTAAAAACACTGAAGGAATATTTCTGGACATGCCCAAATAGAACATAATTTCATAGTGGCTGGTTTTACCCAAATGTACTAGGAAAATGCCATACGTATTCTCATCTAATCTGATGAAAAATAGATGCTTTATAAGATTCTATGAAACCATTGGTCCCTGATTCATTTCTCATGATAAACTGTGTTCCTTGTTTTTTCCAGCATTACACTACATTCTTCTGGCAGAAATTTGATATTAGATTGTCAAGGCTAGTTTCCTTTGATCAGACAGGTTTTGGGGGTTGTGATGGCTTCCTAAAAGGCAAACCATTCTTTAACAAACAGAACCCATTTGTTAGCAAAAGACGCTTACAATGTTATTGTTTGCTTATTGGTTGAAACAGAAGAAAATAAAGAACTCTACAATTTAAAAGTTAGTCCAAATAGAAATTTTAGTTGAAGTTAAAGAATTGTTTGCATGTTGAAGTAAATATCTTATCATGTATTTCTTTTGATCTAGTTTATTTGTATTCTTAATGATTACACAAGATGAATGAATAACACTTACCATATCACCATGATACTTGTAAAATATAAAACTGTCTTCTAGGCCTCACACCAGTGTAAAATTAAGGAATACCTTTATTAATAATGTTTTATTGAATCATCCCTTCAGCTGCAGTCCCCTTCACCCCTTTCTTCTCAGGATTATAGAAATTTAGAAATTGAATTCAAGATCATGTGATTAAACAAGCTCCTTTCATGGTCCACCTCTCTCTGTCTCTGTCTGTGTGTGTGTGTGTGTGTGTGTGTGTGTGTGTGTGTGTGTGTGTGTGTGTGTGTGTGTGTCTATGCCGTATGTGCGTGTTTAGGAAAAAATCATGCTGTATCTGAACTAGCTTGATTGCAGTAATGCTATGGGTGCACTCCTCATTCTGGCTGTCTTGTAAATGCTAATGGAAAATTGTCTGGAATCAGTGAGCAATTGAGGGCAGTGATTCGTATTTTCATCAAGTGGACAGATGATGAGTGCCAGCAATTATTCCTTGACATTTGTGGATCCATAAAAAATGGAATTTTTTTTGCATAGGGATTTACTTAAGGATTACTCACTCCATAAGATGTAATTAGTGGTAACTTAGGACTAAATTCAAGCATGAAATGAATGGATGGATATTAACTCACTATTTTATGTTTTTATGTAACTTTTACATACCTGCACTTTTTCTTCAAAAAATAAGAGCTAGGGCTGGGGAGATGGCTCTTGGTGTGTAAGCATGAGTTCTGGTCCCCAGCACCCACATAAAAAGCCTGGCATCACCACATACCTATAAAGTCAGCACTAGGGGTGAGGGAAGGCAAGCAGAGACAAAAGAATCCCTGAAGCTTTATGGCCTCCAGCCTACACAAGAAATGGAAAACTCCAGGTTCAGTTCAGTGATAAAGGAAAACACTCAACATCATTCCCTGGCCTCTACATTTGTATACTTGCACACACATGTTCACATACATCCTGCACCCACAGAGAGAGGAGGGGAAATATGAATATTTATGAAGTAAGAACTTGTCATTTGTGGTGTTACCTACTTATCTACATTGTGTCTCTACTTCTAAGGGATGAAGTTGGCTTACGGACTTTGCCTCTCTATTTACTGGTGTACTTGCATACTTTGAGAGTCTATAATAGGGTCTGAGACCCAGCATAATGTGATGAGTCTTTGTTGAATGAATGGATGAATAAATGAATGAATGAACTAAAGAAGTCTTACAGAAGTTTATTATACTGTCTATCCATGGACTTGCATAATAATTTATACAACAGAGAACAATGCAGAAGGCACATCAAGCTGTCAGAGATAAAAGCAGGGCATATTATCTCTGCCATCTTATCATGTTTTCCTTCTGCTATCCTTGTTAGTGGCTTTGTATAATTATTAAGTCCAAGAAGCTTTCTAGTAATTGCTCATAAGGCCACTCTGACAAATTAAAGATAACTTTCATTTCAATATATCATCTTTTAAGCCTTCATCATACTATATCTCATCCACATTTTTAGTTTTGTGATTTGTCAAATGTTTTTGATTTTTTTGTTGCTATTCTAGTCAACTATCGAAATTCCAATGTGATGTGTTTGATGACAGGCACAAGTGTTGTATAATAGTTCTCGCACATTTACACTTGACCCAAATTCTCTTCTAACTCTTAGCCCTTACTCCCAACTTCTTGATTCTTGTTATCTAGTCCCTCTGAGTACACCATTAACAACAAATCCACAACTAGTTTTTTAATAATGCATTCAAATTTATATATACATATATATATGCATTCATAATTAGTATGTGTAGAGTCTGTAGCTCAAAGTGACATATTGTTTCCTTTTTTCTGTTCTTGTGATCTGTGCAGACTTAATACCACATTTTGTCCATCAAAACACTTTTTGTGGGGTAAGCACTAAACACTGAGGTTAGATGGTTCTAAGGTGTCACTGACCATATGAAGCTTCTTGTCAAATTAACCCCGAGTCTTATGTAACTGATACTTGAACCATTGATTTTCCAGTTGCGTGAGGAATTTGACCGTGGGATTGATGTCTGTCTGGAAGAGGAGCACAGTGTTCATGATGTGGCAGCCTTGTTGAAGGAGTTCCTCAGGGACATGCCTGACCCGCTTCTCACCAGGGAGTTATACACAGCATTCATCAACACTCTCTGTACGTAACAAAGCCAGATTTGCGGGAACATATTCTTGAAACAGCAGGATGTCCAGCTCACTCATGAAAATCTTGTGCATGTGTTTTCCAATAACTGTTTTTGCCTTTATTGGTCTCTAATGAATGGGCTATTTGGGGGATTTTCTGAGATATACCCTGGGGGAAACTAGCAAGAAGAAAGCTGGGCTAAAGTGAATGGGAAAAGCCAAGAAGAATTTCAGATGTTTTCAAATGACCCCAGGAAAGTAGAAAGTACTATAAGTTGATGCTTTGAAGTGCTGGCAAGAGCTTGCTTTGAGTCTGTGCCTAAAAATGAATCCTGGCTTCTGGTATGAGGAAGAAGGAAGCCAAAGAACCCAGAGTAAGAAAGAGGGCAAACAACATTCTCAGTGGAAGCAAAATGGCATAGCCCAGTACCAGTGCTTTCAAAGGAGCTGTGTCTAGCACACAGACCCCAGAGAAGGAGAAAGGTTGGGGAGGAAGAGAAGGGAAATATCAGAGATGTGCCAGCCTGCACACATTTCTTCCTGCAAAGCAGTAATTCCAGTGGGATTGTGGCTGAGAAAGAAGACAGTGTCTTTGTCACATATCTTGGATATTGCCAACAAAAAGTCTATACCTGGTATATTGTTCAAGAGAAAAGGCCCTTAAACACATTATAAAAATTTCAGAACATTCACCAATTCCCAGCCACTGTCAACAGATAGTTATCAGTGGGTACTAAAACCCATTAAGTCAGTCTGAGTAATGAGTAAGAGAAAGGAAGCTGATGGAAATAAGGGAGATGGAGTTATCTTTCTCATGATTTCTCTGGCTGTCCAACTGTTCTCTATACCTTTCATAGGTTTTTGTAGCTAAGCTGCTAAAGTAGTGGGAAAATGGGTTAAGTTACAAAGTAGGCCTGGCCTGAGTAACTTTGTTCTTAAGGTAATGTAGATGAAACCTAATCTCAGTGTCCAAACGGTGTCAGCCCCTCTGGTCTTACTCAAAATGTCTCTCTGCCTTGTGTAGTGTTGGAACCAGAAGAACAACTGGGCACCTTGCAACTCCTCATCTACCTTCTACCTCCCTGCAACTGCGACACCCTCCACCGCCTCCTACAGTTCCTCTCCATTGTGGCCAGGCATGCCGATGATAATGTCAGCAAAGATGGACAAGAGGTATGCTGCCATAAACAGAGTGACTTCTTTCCTATTGTTCATCTGTTGTTGTAGCTGTTAAAGCACAAGCCATCAATATGGCCACACATTTCAATTGGAAAACATGACACCTCACCATCTGCATTAGTTACTTATCTCATTACATCAACAAAATACCTGACAAAAGCCACTGAAGGAAGGAGGGGTTTGTTTGTCCTGACAAGCAAGTCATGCTGACAGGAACAAGCAGCAAGTGGTCACACTGTGTCTATAGTGAGAAAGAGGGGAGAGATGTCTGCTGACAGTCAGCTTACTTTCTCCTTTTTATTCAGTAGGGACCCCAGCCCAGGGAATGACATCACCCACATTTAAAGTGGGTCTTCCCACCTCCATCTAATGTAGATTACACATCACTGACATGCTGAAAGATTTGTTTTCATGGCCATTATAAATCCAATCACAAGTCCTCTGACCTAGATGTTTATGTAATAGTGTTGCCCTCCCAGGGCCTTCTCTGGGGGCTCGGATTCATGAAAACTGTTGACCTCCTCGACATTTCAATGATGCCTCAAAATGAGGCTCCTACTTTCCACAAAGATGTTTACTCAAGCCTAACCTTCCATTTATGAGAGGAAGATAAACAACTGGCTACAGAAGGGTTTGAAAATGTGTAAAAATTAAATGTGGGAGTGCAAGAAGGATACCATTCTTGTAACTGGCTAAATCTGTTTTGCTCACTTGGAATCAAAATGTCACACACACACACACACACACACACACACACACACACACACCTTATCTCATCTGCATTTGTGTAGAGAGGTCCTTTCATTCCTTAAATTACTTCTCCAAAACAGGCATTTGCTGAATGAGATGGAGCTTCTATTCTGCTTTTAAGTCAAGTATGGACTGTACTGGAGGTTCTGGTTTTTATTATTATATAGCTGTGCCACTTAGGGTCAATTGTTAAAGGCATTTTGCAGAAGTTTCATAGACCATTTAAACATATTCTAGTTGAAACTGCTCCCAGTTCAGGGCTAGTATGATCCCTCCTCCCATATGAGATTTGAGGCTATGGTTCTCTTTGGTCACACTCACACTTTCAAGTGTTTTACAGTTTCATCATTGGTCAAAAGACACAGCCTGCTAGCTGGTACCATATTAAATCTTAACCCTCATAGAGGACCCCATTTCCTTCTTTGATTTCACATAGTCATACTTCTCTCTCATGTTAGTTTTCCCAAGAGGCCTCAGAGCCACTAATAGGTTAGCATGTACCATAAATCAACAAAAAGGAGCCAGAGGTGTTCCAATTTTGCTTAACCACAAATGCTGTTACTTAAATTATTAAGCAGAGCTCAGCTATATGACGGACTTCTATGCTTCTCCGATTTAGTTCCCACAGGGCATGGACATATGTAATTTTTTTGCCATAGTTGAGAAAAGCAATTCTGCATTTCTCCTCCTCCTTCCCACCAGGAGTGTGAGAACGGAAATTGAACTTTCCCAAGGTAGCCATTTTTCTCTGTAGGAGTTATAATTAGTGAAACCCCCACTGACTTCAGGTTTCATCATAGAGTCCTGACACCTTATTTCAACATACACAGCTCTTCCATGGGTAGACTATAATTCTCATAATTGTTGCATAGTTACATTATCCGTCTGGGTGTCAGCCTTTATGGACTACAGAGATAATAGAAGCTGTAGAGTCTAGTGACTGAGTGGAAACATAGCCCTGATTGGAAGGTATGCCAATTGCCTCTCTGGTGTTCCTTAAGTACTATGTGAGAAGGAGAAAGCTGAGTCTTGGGTGATTAAAAAGGCACTGAGGAAAGCAAAAAGTCCAGTCCAACTTGCTACCATATTGCTTTTGGAGAATAATTTTCAGACACCCAGTTTTTAGTTCAAAGCTCAACAAGACTCCATTACTCATGCCCCAAATAAGACACTATTCCTAGGTGAAAATATAGATTAATCTTAGCCTGCTAGGATCCTAGCTACCATCTATGACTCCTATCACGTGTTGATTTTCTGCCATAGTACCTAATCCTTTGAATAGGAAAGAAAAATATCATTGTGCCCACTTTTTATGGGTAGAAACTGAGGGAGAGTGCTTAGGTAACTGAGCACATGTCCTCCAGGGAGCTTCTACTTATGACAATATAACTGGCACGTTTATACAGTTTACCACTCTGGAGAAGTACCATATACCCTCTTCACTGTAGATTTGCAAAGTCATTAGGACAGTATCCATGTAAGTAACAGTAAAAAGCTGTTGCAGAGGGGTCTCTTTCATCAATTCATATATATCATCATACTGGCTGGTGATCAGATGGATTCTGCAAGTAGTGAATGTCCAGCTGTCCTTCAGACTTCAGCCAGTCTAAGTTACTTAGTTAAAACAGCAGGGAAAATGGAAGGACAGCATTACTTCCTTGGACAGGTTAGAAGTGACTATAAGCAAGCAGCATGTTGGATTAAGGCTACAGAGCAGAGTAGTACTGAGGGGATGGCAGGAAACTGGGGCATGTTCATAGATTACTGAATGCTTCTGCAGGTAGATTCACCATCCTGCTAAGATATGAACTTTGGGAGCACTGGGAAACAGATGATCTAATCTATGCTGTAGATTATAACACAGAGAGGGAGACAGAGACAGAGAGACAGAGAAGGAGAGAGACAGAGAGAATATGTGTTAGGAAGCTTTTGTATCAATGGCAGTAGAGAAAACAGGAATCTAGAGGTGGAGGAGATGAAGACAGAAGGCAAACAGACATTCAGAGAAGGGACAGACATGAGCTAGAAGACCTGCAAATAGCTCCATGGAGAATACTAAATACAAACCTTGTAGGGGGTTGAGTAGATGGACCACATAAGTATAGAATAGGAATAGGAGTTAGCTAAACCCCTCTAATAAAAGCTAAGGGTAGAGGTAGAGAAACAAAGAAGAGGTTCTTTGCTTAGAACCTTAGAATTGTTTAGTTGCATGAACAGGTAGGAAACACAGAATGAGCAGAAGGATGGAGAAAGGCAAAATACTACATAGTAAATTATGGAGAAATAACAGAGCATTTCTCCAATTCTTCTCCAACCTATTTGTTAGTTTGTAAGGCATTTGTTAGGTCATCACTTCTTTACGGATTGCAGCATGGAAGAAAACTGACTCAGATTAGTTTTTTAAAAAGCCTGGAAGCTCAAAAAGCCTTGCCAGAGCTTTGTCTCTTTGAAAGAGGAAGAGAAGGCAAAGCAGAGTCAGGGCCAGGAAAGGCCTACACTTTCTCATCTGCAAAGTGAAAACATCATGTCCTTTCTAATATGTGCTTAAAACTCAGTGCACTCTTCATTGATAAGATCATGAAGATATATCAGAAAAATATATGTATATGTTGAGGTCAACCCATTGGTGGTGTTTTGGGGGAAATTGTGGTATCTTATTGAATTTTTTTGTCTTATGTTAATTTTGTTGTGTTCTATTTTAGCTTGCTATTTGCTTTGCTACTTAGAGAAAAAAAGAAATTTCCAGGTTTAAGAAACATTCCATTTCCTCTTTTTTAACAACAACAAAAAAAAGATTATAATAAGAATATAACCCAAACCTCCTGAGGGTGGTTTTTCAGAGTTTAAGACTCTGCTGACGTTGCGCAGAAAATATGGTGTGACTAGGCATTTGTTTCATGCCATCAACTCTCAAAGGAACTATATAATAAGCACCAAAGACCCAATGTGGAGCCATGCTTTCTGATCTTTGAGGAGGTACTTGATTCTAAGATATGGTAAGTTAGATATGGTAAAGATTCTGCCTCCCTTGCCTCAGCCTCCTCAAGCCTTACTTTAAAGCTCATTTTCCCATCTCCCCGTGCTCTTATAAGGCCTGCCAACCAAGGGCAAACAGGAGGAAATATACCCATATAATGAAATGTACAAAAGGCTGGCACCAGCACAGCTGTATGGCTTCACTTCCTACTCACTGTTCTACCTCCTCCTGGCTCTGGGCCTTCTTGCCCCTCTATCTATAAAATGACCATGGGGGCAGCTGCTTTCCACATAAGCTTATCTAGAGAAAGAATTGGAAAAGTCTTTGGAAAGCCCCTAGTTGATGTCTGGAAACTCTGGACTTTTAATACATGCTATTTATACAGTGCTTAGAAATTATCTGGGATGCTTACTTAGTGAAGATAGAAGATTTCCTGGAATTGGCTGACTAACTAAATCATGCAGTAATGGCCTGGTTTTGAGCGCTTCTGTTACCTAGACAGACCGTATATACTTTAACTAACTAACTAACTAACTAACTAATTAAAGTCCATATGTGTATATATTAAAACATGGAGAACAAAGGTAGGAGATGTCCAGGAACAAGACTTCTTCAAAATTTAATAAACAGCAAAACAAAACATAAAATGGGAACAAAGTGCAGCAGCTTGGGCTGCAGCTGGAATTCATGTGCAATCTTACAGACGGATAGTATTGCATTCCCAGAATAGCAACCAGAGAAGGAGAGAGCGGAAACAGAGCTCTGGATTGTCCTTGTACTAAACATTCTTTTAAGTGAAAACAAAATCTTTGGTTTCTTCATGCTTGAAAAAAAAAAAAAAAGGAGAAAACTCCAATTTTACTTTAAAGGGGGCTGGGGAAGCTTTCCAGATGCCTCCAAGTTCTGAAAGGAAGAATTGGAAAATGACACATATTTTATTTTCTCCTTAACCATGAATTTCCAGGAAGAGGATTGAAAAATAGAATAAAAACTTACAGAGCTTCATGTCAACAAAATAAAACAAAGACCGAGTAACTAAAGGTCCCACAGACAATGCACTGTCTCCTTATATTAGGAAATTTTACCATACGGAATACTACTTTCCTTTGGTGGTGACTTGTTTATCTGAAAATAGTCTCCTCCTTTAACAACAACAACAACAAAAAAAAACACCCGAGTTTCCGTAGTGAGCTTGCAGGACAAATCTCCCACCAGTTCTGAGCTTCACATGGTAAAAGCCTTCAACTTGGCCGTTCTGCGAAGATTCCTGAGTCCTATGTGAGACCACCGCATACTGTCTCAACGATAGTGTGCATCTTCCTTGGGCTGGGGGTATAACTTTTACCTGGACAGCCCTCCGCATTCTTGGCTAATGTTAACAAGAGAAATCAAAGTTCACACAGACCAATAGCTCTCACTGTGGAAAATTTTGCCCTACAAGGTACACAGAGCCCCATGTGGAAACACCTGTAGTTGGCACAACTGGATGTGAAGGGGTGCTACTAGACTTTAAAGATCTAAGGCCACTTAATATCCTACCCTGCATGGGACAGTCCATGCAGCAAAGAATAGTCTGCTACAAATTTCACTACTGCCATGATAGAGAGACACTGGATTAGAAATATTTAGCCAGACTTTCCTTCCCATGTGAAAAAGGCAAGTAAGTAAAACGATTACTGAGCTTTTAGAAATGCTCATAGTCCTTATTATAACAATTTAACTTGGAGAAATGACTCCCAAGACAGTGCTCAGCCAAGCACATAAAATGCCTTTGTGTAGATATTTCTGTACATTATTTATAGCAACAGAAGACTGAAAATGGCACAAATGCATATCATTTGGCTGTGCTTAAAGCAAATCATGATCATCAGTTTATGCCATTTGCTGCTAACGACCAAAAAAAGTGAAGAAATGTTTGAAATTGGGAGATGAACGCAACATGTTGGTAAGAGACAACAAACAAGTTACAAAGTAGGATATGGAGTGAGACCCTAGCTTTCAGGAGAAAAAACTGTAACACAGGTTTCTGTGCAAACAGGCACTTAAAGAATTTGAGCTGAGCGGTAGTGGAACACTCCTTTAATCCTTGCTCTCAGGAGGCAGAGGCAGGCAGATCTCTGTGAGTTCAAGGCCAGCCTGGTCTACAGAGTGAGTTCCAGGACAGAGAAACCCTGCCTCAAAAACAAAACAAAACAAAACAAAACAAAAGATAGAGACAAAAAGCATTTGGACAAATGGAACTGGGGAGTGGTAGATGAAAGCTGTTTTCTTTCTACATGTGTGCCTATGCTTCTATTTATTAACATATTGAACATGTGCGTGTGTCTTTTTTTAATATTTTCACCTAAAGAGTACTTTGCTGCCTTCATTATGTGCTTCCTGATAGTGCCACGCCCTGCCTACCCACTGTCTTTCCTTTTTGTCCCTGCTTGTGAGAGTGTTCCAAGAAGCATCTGCACTCACTGTTCTCACTGCCTGCTGCAACCCTGCAAAGGCTCTGCTCTAGACCATCAGAACCACCCTCCAGTCCAATCCAGAGGGGAATGAATAGAATGTCGTGGTGAACATCTGTCACAGGGGATCACACACTTGAAACTCCCCTAGCATTCCTTCCCAGCACATGTTTCTTCTATTCTCCAAATGTCCTTCTTGGTCTGTTTTATCAGCTGCTCCTTCAGGGTGTTTAAGTCTGAAGGACCCCACCTAAACCCTCTATACTCCTCACCAGTTCTCAATCGGTTTCTGTTACTTTTATTTAAACAAAAAATCCTCACCCCCAGTATGACATCCTCATTCTGTACATTGACAATCTACATGACAATTGCAAACTATACTTTACCCTTATTTCTTCTGTTGTAGTTCAGGAGCTAGCTCCTGAAACCTAGACTGTGGTACCATGTCCCATGTGTTGTCACATCACTGCTGTTTCTGGGGCCATAGATTGCTCTTTAAAACAGGCAAATCCTCCCTTCTCCATATAAAATCCTCTTGCTCTGATGTCCCACATATGTTCCTTGTGCTTTTGCTCCAGTGTGAAAATGTTCCTTACCCAGAGACTCTGCTTTTCATCAGAAGTAATGATTTCCTTCTTTCTTGATTTTTTTTTTGTCAATATTACTATCTCCAAATTCTGGAGTCTTTGGAGTTGATAAGATCTTATTTTTTTGTACTCACTACCTGGGAATGAGAAGTGTATTTCCTTCCTAGAATGGGAGCCCTTTAAAATAATGACTATGCTGTGATGATTGTTGTTGGAAATGTTAAAAATAATCTTGACCCATGAAAAATGTCAAGCTTAGGGTAGTAATATGCTGAGTGGATGGATCAGTGGAGATGTTATGGATTAATGGGTAAAGGGACAGATGAAGAGACACATTGATAGATGGATTACTGAGCATCAATGTTTTTTAAGCACAAATGGTTTGGAGATGTTGAATAGTAAGAGTTTGACAATAAACACTTCAGAATTGCAACATTTTATTCCATGCACTATTGAGATGATCACTGAATTTTGATCTTGAATTCAAAATATGAAGCAAAGGCATATTACCATGTCCTCTTAGATTCTGACAAAGGTGATGTTTTCCATGCAAGGAAAAATTACTAATGAAAATATTTCATGGCTTATTGAACATCCAGCAATTAAAAAAGCAACATAAGATAGTCTTTGTGGGTTTTTTTCTAACATAGGTCACTGGGAACAAAATGACATCTCTGAACTTGGCCACTATATTTGGGCCCAACCTGCTCCACAAACAGAAGTCATCAGACAAAGAATATTCTGTCCAGAGCTCAGCCAGAGCTGAAGAGAGCACAGCCATCATAGCTGTGGTACAGAAGATGATTGAAAACTATGAAGCCCTGTTCATGGTAAGTGGCCCTTCAGTGGTCACACATCTCAGTGATTTTCTTGTTGGTTGCCTCTGGCAGTATAATGAAACTTAAATTTGCCACCTTCTGGTTTGCTGTTCTAGTCATGAGTGAACTCATTGGCAGTCAGACAGTTTTGCTCAAATAGAAATTTCCATTACTCTGGTGTCACTACAAAAGTTTGTTTCCATGTTTAACCATCATATCAGAAATATAAACTTCATTTTGTTGTCCCTTAAATAATAATCACATGTGAGGATTTAGTTACCCATGGAGCAGTAGTTCTTGCTCAAAATATTAATAAAACACCTCTTTTTGGAGTTTTATTATCTTTGTGAATTCACATGTTCATTAACCAACAATGGTGACATGGTTTCTCCAAGGTCAATCTTTACATTACACCTCCTGTATAAAATTTCACCTTTCTGTCCCATGCCCTTCCCTTGTCGTTTCCCATGCCACTTATCTATCTCCTGAAGCCCATTACCATTCTTATTTATGTTTATCTTGCTCAGCATTGTGCTGTAGTCATGCATGGCCATTTCCTCTAGTAGATTATAAATGCATTTAAAGCAAGGACTGTGTCCTTGTTATCGCTTCTCTGTATCCTTCGTACACTTTTGGAAGGTCCTTCATCTGGTAGGCACTCAGTAAATATTTTTTTGATTTGTATTGAATTACCAGTTCCTGTTTTTCTTCATAAAACTGCATTGCTTGCTCAAACTTCCCTTGAAACATTAGAACAAATGCCAATTTTCTTTTCTTCTATTTCTGGTCTCCTCTCAGATTGCATGTCAATTTTTACAGGAATGTTCCCCATGTTTCTTTTGCTGTTTCTCTTATCATTTTTAAATGCAATAAATTGCCTATTCCACTGGGGCCTTCTGTGGCTCCTTCAACCTAGAATGCCAGCTACCTGTTCTGAATATCCTTCATAGTTTTCTACACTTATCAAATTCTTTATAGTATATTGCCGTGCTTGTCCTACATGAATTTATTTTGGATATTCAAATGTCAATGATTTGGAATAGCTTCTTCATGCATCTTACCTATATTATTGTGATCAAGTAATTCAATACCCCATAAGCATGAATTTGACTTATGTAAAGTGAAAAAAATTACCTAGTTCTTAAGGTTATGACCAGAATCATTTGCTATGAGAAAGAGTTATACAGACTGTAAATATCTGACCAAGTGTTAATTAATAATTATATTAGTTTGACAACACGGGCTGCCTTTAATTTCTGTATTTTAACACTAGAAACACAAGTATCATAATGTTTTATCAGATATTTGGCAGACTGCCTCATAGGTGGTGACTTCAGAACCTCAGATCCATGTACTGTAAGATTCTGTTATCCCTAGGCTTTTACTGTATATCTAAAAAGAGTGTCCATTATATGCACCGAATTCTATTGGCCAGAACTTACCCACAGATCATATTTAACTGCAAGGGAGGCTGGGAGTTGTACTCTGGCTAGATGCCCAAATGGAAGAGGAAATGCATTTACCACAGTGAATAGCAGTGGCATCTTGCTCCCCATTGTGTTTCTGAAGCATTGTCCCTGTGCTGCACATGGAAAACTCAAAAATGTTGAATTAGTCATCAACTATATAAATTTCACACTTTAGTCCAAATCCTCATAATTAATTACATATTTGGATGAATCAAATGTCTGAACTTTTCAATATTTTCATCAAGTTTTAAGTCACATATCATCTTGCCAAGTTGTCTTGGCATTACTTCATGTTCTCTGGACTTTTTAACAAAATAATATCTCTCATCAATCTTAATCCTATTCTCTAAATTCTGTATTCTAAGCAAAGTTTTCCTTTATATGAAACCACAAACCATCAGGAATTTCTTTTCACCTCAGATACTAACAAAATGCTTCCTGATCTCCTTGAAAGGCGGAGGTCATTGTAATTATGTCATCCCTCTTCTCTCTACTTCCTGCCACCTGGAACAGTTAGGACAGCAGCAAAACATCAGTATTCCGTCTCTTGTGATGGTTTCCAAACCTGACTTTATTTTTATCACTCTCTGCAGGGATTGATGTTGAGATTCTCTTGGGCATTAACAAATATTTATGTGCACAAGTTATGGTTTGTGTTTCTTAAAGAAGTCCATCTTGATGACTTTGTCTAAAATCTAATGCCTCCACCCTCACTCTGCTATTCCTGCTATGACTTCTACTACTACCAGCAAAACAACACACACACACACACACACACACACACCACCACCACCACCACCACCACCACAACAACAACAACAACCACACCACACCACACCACACCACACCCTGACTTCATATTCACACTCTGTTCTTTTTCTCCTTAGAAGTAACGACTACTAATAGAAAATTTTGCTAATTTTTCTTTTCGGTTGTGTTCCTCCTCACCAAAATATAAAATTTTCTGGTCGATGCATTTATTACTGCGGTGCCAATGGTATGGTAGAGACAAGATAAACATTGGTTAGATTCAGGAGTGACTTGACAGTAGCTGTGTGATGTATGATTTTTGTCTCTCAAGTCCTGACTCCTACATGTGGGGAAAGTTTGGGCATGCAAGAATTAAATACACTTTTCTTAACAACGTAAGTTAACTATCGGTGTACTCATGTCTGATCTCCTTAGATGGAGTGTGGGAACTATACTGAAAAAGAAAGGAACAGTGGAAGAAATTGAAGGAAAGAAAGACAAAGATCCTAAACCAGGGTCTGTAAAAATAAAGTAGAACCAGAAAACTTGACTACAGTCTGTCTCTGCTATGTTAGTTACATGACCTCATCTTTGATTTTTATTTCTTTAGTTATCATGGAATAGTCTTAAATGAATGCTATCCAAGATCCTTTTTAGGTCTGACATCTGTGTGGCTGAGTGCTCCAGAAATGACTTCTTCTTTTATGTTTCTTAAAAGCATATAAAAAATTAAGTTCATCACAATTTTTTATTCTCTTGGCATGCTTGGCCTTTCCAAATCTTTTCTGTTATACCAAATATCATGAGAGAGCATGCCTATGGGTGGATAAGAATTCATCTGTGTGTGTAAAAGTTTGTTTAGTATTTTCATTTTTCAGATGCTTCAAATGACAGAACCTGCCAGCTGACTAAAGGTAGTTAGCCACTGTGTCTCTTCATAGTCCCTAGGAAGGTTTATGAGCTGGAAAAGGGATAAACTGCTACCACTGACAAACTCTACACATGAAGACTTATTAGCAGCAATGGCTGTGAGCTTTTCCTTAAAAGCACAAAGCACCCTGAAAGCAGTCATTCCACAGAAGAACTGGTGGAAAGGATCTAGAAATCCCAAGAAGCCTGGCAATGATCTAAACATTGTTCTTAATGTCCTTCATTTTCTAATGTTGAGACCGTCTCCTCTGTGACCATAATCTGAGTTAATGAAAAATAGGAAAAGGCAAGAAAGAACCTGGCTTTGGCCCAGTATTCAAGAGGCACCTAAATTCAGAGGATAACATGATTCAAGAACAAGACTAAAATCTGGGGCTATATCTAAGTGATACAGTTCTTACCCTGTTTGTATGAGGTCTTGGATTCTATCCCCTCAACCATGAGAACTGGTTGTTGTTATTTTTTTTAAGGAGTCAGTTTAGGCATTTGTTTGGAAGTCCTTGAACTGGAAATAGATCCTGATGACAACCTTCATGGTCATAGGCAAAGGTAATTGTGATATAGAAGCTTATGTTTACAATCCAACTACTTAGGAGACTGAGGTAAAACAATCTCAGGTAGCGGAGGCCAGCCTGAGTTACAGAGTGAATTCCAGGTTGGCCTGGGCTACAGTTTAAGACTCTATCTCAGCCTCCTCAAAAAGACCAAGGCAAAAGATGATAATCATAGTTCTCAAGCTTCACTGTGCAGCAGAGTTTGCAAGGAAACTTGTTAGACATTCAGATTCCTAGGTTACTCTCCAGAAGATTGAACTGAATAGCACAGGGCCCAGCAATCAGCACTTTTTATTGAATCCCTTTAGGAGCTTTAACTAGATTCCTGTCATGCCTAGGGAAACCACATGTTGGGAAACACAGATTGGGTGGAAAGACCATGAGCTTTGGAATTAGTTATCAAAATCCTGATCCCCTCCAAGCCATTTATTTGTAATATGACCTATGACCCTATGTTTATCTTCTCTAAGCCCTAGTTTTCTTCTGTAAAAAAAATGAGATTAAAGGATCTGCTTTATATGACTGTTTTGAAACTTAGAAATACCATGTAGCACATGTCATTTAGAAAAGGTATATAGCATAAGACTGACATATACTGTGCACAAAAATCAAACTGCTGCTGTCATGAAGCTCGAGTAATATGGTACCTGGTTTATCAAACACATTCAGGTGCTGCCTTGGAAAAAAAGCCCACCCTGGCCATTATGAATGATACTGTCATCAGCTAGCATGTGCACATGTTCCTAGTCCCTTCCCCACTCTTCTTTTTTTTTCTTTCCATAGCACTGATAACCTTTAACTCATTCCATGATTAACTTATTTATTATGATCATTGAAACCAAATAGAATACAAATCTTATAATGTCAGTGGGTTTTGTTTGCTTGTTGAGACATGGCATCCCTATATACTCTGGGCTAGCCTTAAGCTCACATTCCTTCTGTGTCATCCTTTCCAGTGCTAAGAATGAAGGCATGCACTATTGCACCCGATGAAAAGAGAGATTTTAGGTTGTTTTACACACTGACACCCACAGCATCTAGAAAGTACTTGGCAGAAGATAACGTTCAGTAATTATGTCTTGAATAGTGTGGCTCTATACTGCCAGAAAAAAAAATGTATTTTTGTTGCTGTTTTGGTTCAGTGCCTATACCTCTACAATTCCCATACTTCTAAATCATGACCCTCCATTTCTGTCAACAACTATTTTAAAACTGGTTGACATAAACTGGCACTTTCTGAAAACACCAGAAATAGAAGGTAAGAATCATTTGTTTGTAGATTGGTCTCCCAAGTACAAAGCATTCACTGTGGAAATCATTGAGGTGCTAATTGGTCTGCAAGCTGTCTCTTCTGTGAGTGATGGTGGGAAAATAACCCCTTACCCTTGGAATTAATGAGAGTTTCAGAGTGGAGTAGAGAAAGCTGTCAGCTTGTGCTAAGGGATGATATAGCATGTTCCATAGCATGGCTTTTTCGGAAAGGGCAAGGAAGAGAAGACACCATTTGAAGGTAGTGGAGAACCCCTGAGTGCGGTGGAGATGTGGAAAGGAAGCACATTCTCATTGCATTGATTGTCAGCCCGAGCTGGAGATCCACTAAGGGCAGCAAAGGTCAGAAGACATGGAAATTTATGAAGTGATCCATATTTTTTGAAATATATTGTATGAAAAATAATTTACTTTTAAGAAAAAGTTCAGCTTTCTGAATGGAGATGGAGGAGGGATGGATATGGGGCTAGATGGGAGGTGAAGGGATAGAAGGGAAGGAGAGGAGGGAGGGGAAACTGTGGTCAATATGCAAAATAAATTTAAAAAATTAATAAAGATCAGAAGCTATGGTGAGATTTCCACAAGCTCAGCTGGGAGCCAAATTTTGCTTTGTGTTCTCTTCATTCCCCAGTGTGGATTCCATTTCTTTAGAATCTCTTTTGTATGCCGTTCAAAGAGGGTCAAGCAGTCATTCAAGTCATCAAACAAGAAACCACCCTGAGGAATGTATTCCTCTAATTGGATATACTTTTCATTTTTATGTTAATAGAGTAAAAAACAACCACTGTTTATGTGCCACAGGTTAAGCTTGGCACTATGCACAACATCAGCTTCTCTAGATATGGCCACCTGTGAGGAGTAAGACAAGTTTGTGTGCCCAAGCAAGGCCATGCCTAAGTAGCTTATTTCTAAAGCACAATGCCTCCCCACGGGGAAAAAGTCACAGAGGTACTTGGATGCAGTATCTCTTATAGGGAGGCCAATTGTGGACAAAGAAAGAGACAGTGGCGAGTCAGGAGACCTTTAACAATTTCCATACCTCTAAACTAGTTAAAGCATCTTCCCAACTTAATGTTGAAGCCAACAGCTAGTCTAAGTTCCTGCTGGTGTTTTGCTCGCCTGTCCTTGTCTGCAATGGCACAACACCTTTCCATTGGGATCGTATACAGGTGGGAAAGAGCAAAAGGACACTGCTCCTGAGCTGTTTCACCTGTTGCCATGAAGCACTGCTCATTTTTCTTTCTTTCTTTTCTTTTTTCTTTTTCTTTTTCTTTTTTTTTTCTTTTCTTGCTTAAGTCATTCTCAAAGAAACCCTTTGGATCTTCCACTGTATTTGTTCACTAAAGTTCTTCGATTATTCCCAAAAAAACTTCAAGAAATACTCACTGAAGTCAGGGCATTGTGGATCATACTTTTAATACAAGTATTCAGGAGACTGCATCAGGATGATTCCTGTGAGTTTGAGGCCACCTTGGGCTACATGGTGAGTTTCAGGCCAGTCTAAGTTACATAGAGCCTGAGAACCTGTCTTAAAAAATAAAAATCAAAGAAATATTTACCAAATTGAATTCCTCTTGAACCTCCACATACACCCAGAGCCTCCCAAAATAATGAACCTCCTGTCACGACAGAGCCACAAAAAGGTTTCAGGTTGATTTTGTCCTTGTTTGAGCTTTTACAATCCTTAACAGCCGAAGTGATTCCTTTCAGCGTGTTATCTGAAATGTAGCATCATGATTTCCAGTGGCATTTACTTTTGCTGGGGAGTGTTGAGAATTTGAAATGCCAAAGCATTCTTTTTGGTCAAGTACAAAGTGGTGGATTGCTGTGGAACGCCCACTGACATAGATGGAAGGGCTGGGTCCTGGGAACTGCTGTTCAGGGAGCACCTAATGGTTTGTTATGGAGAAAACTTGTACCATTTTTTCTCTCTTGGTGGTTTATGGAATAAACTACCTCATAGCAGTTATGCTCTAGGCAATCATTCAAAGTTTCATTTTTAATTTGATAGGGTAGATTTTAATTGTGACAGTTTTATTCCTTCATATGTGTGGTGTTTACATTTCTTTCTCTGGAGCAAGGGAGTACAAAGTTCTTTTGATTTTTGGAATAACATTATGCTTTGAGAGAACACATTAAAATCTAAGGAGTTGAGTCTCCAGATAAACACAACCATAAATGGTACCCCTAGAAAATGTCTAAAATTACCAAATCCTTGACTAAAATCCAATTGAGATTTTGATGGCAAACAATGAATTAAGTAAACCAACTTTGGACTAGTTGGTTTTTTGTTTGGTTGGTTTTTGTTTTTGTTTTTGTTTTCATTTCAACATATAGAATTGTTTGATGAAGACAAACATTTTTTTCTTGTGTATCACTTTTCAATATAAAGGAAAACCTTTCCCAGACCTGGTGCTTTGGGGAGCTTAGTCAGGATTGCACACCTGATCTTTCCCTAATGCTAAGCAAGAGTAACCAACAGAGCCTGCCTCAGGACAAGTCTATATCTGAGACAATCCCTGCCATCATGAGACCCACCTTCTCAGGATGTCCCGGCAGAAAGTTTTGACGTCTGTCCTGGCTAGTTTTGGTTAACTTGAAACATGTTAGAGTCACTTGCAAAAAAGAAACCTCATTGAGTAAATGTCCCCACAAAATTGGCCTGTGGGATGGCCTGTGGGTCATTGTCTTAGTTAACAATTGATCTGAGAGGGCTCAGTCCACTGGGAACAGTACCATTCCTGGGCAGGTGGGCCTGAGTTATACAAGAAAGCTGACTGAAGAAGTCAGTAAGCAGCACTCCTCCATGCCTTTTGCTTCAGTTCCTGCCTCTAGGTTCCTACCATGAATCACTGCCTTAACTTCCCTCAGTGATGACTATGACCTGAGAGTTGTATTCCTGCCCGTATTGAATTTGGTTATGTTGTTTATGTGGTTTTACTACAGTAGTAGACATTGTCTACTAACTAAGACATTGTCTGATGGAAGAGGAGCAACGTATTGGGGAGAATACAAGTACATACTTCAAGATCACTGCCATTGTGGGGCTGTGGGTTACAGACTGGAATTGTAAAAGTTCCACGAAAGTCTCCTAACTTAGTTAAGGAGATAAGAGAGGGATTCTTCTATGTGGACCAGTGTAAAAACACAGACAAATTCATAGTTGTTAGTCAAAACTAAAGAGGTAGGAGCTGATGAGATTGCTCAATCAGTAAAGTATTTATAGTGTGAGCATAAGGTACATGAGATCAATCCTTAGAAACCATGTTAAAGAACAAAAGGTCAAGTGCAAACACACATTTGTAATTAGAGAGCTAGGGAGACAGAGACAGGAAAACCCTTGGGGTTTTCTGACCAGCCAGCTTAGCCTGCTTAACGAACTCCAGGACAATTAGAAATCCTGTCTCACAAAACAAAGTAGACAGCTCCTAAGGAATTACTCGAGATGGTCCTCTGGCATACACACACACACACACACACACACACACACACACACACACACACACACACACGACAGTGAAAGACAATGTCAGAACAAATGTTACTCTTTTTCATGATATCAGCATGTACCTTTTCATATAGTGCTTAGCTTATTTCATGTATTTCTAATGAAACCTTTTCACTACTAGCCTTCCTTTCAATGAATATGGTGTTTTCAGATGTGTTAGCCTTTGTGATAACGTGTTCCTAAAGGAAAACAGGATAAGTATGGTGAGCATGCCAGAGTTGCAGATGCAAGCACAGGATCCTAAGGAAGATGGTTGACATGCCCCAGTTTGCCTTAATTATAAGCAGCACAGCCAGAACTAGACCTCAAGTGCTGTGGAGTCAGATACTTCTTAGACAGCAACTCCACCCCCGTGCAAATGGGCAGAAGTGACTAGCTTGAATGAATGTTAGTTTGCTATTAATTTAGGGACATAATAGATAAACTAAAGCCCAGTAAATAAATTGGTAGAAAATGGCACTGACTTGTGTGTACCTTTCCAAGAGTGGGGAGGCTGGGTATCACACTGTCCTTTTAGGCTGCTGCTGCCTGTTAGTTTATTTACTGGGCTTTTGATTCCCTATTGAGTCCCTAAATTAATAACAAATTAATGTTTATCCGATTGAATTGAGCCTGTAGTTTAAATATTTTACTAAATAATAGCTAATGAAAGGTAATATAGAAAATGAGGATTCTCTGGAAAGAAGGCTAGTTGTAGCTTGTGATGTGAATATTTGAAAATCAGTTCAGTACATCATTTCTACCTCCTTACCTCTTTTCCCCACTAGATCCATTTTTTTCTGAGGAACAAAAATGTGGTATTATCATATGAATTCTAGAAGATTCTTTAAATCACTCTGTAGCAAATATGGCATTTAAAGGAAATAATGTAGTTAATAAATTCTGTGTACAAGTTAGTTCTGCAGAATACATAGGAGAATGTTGTCAGAATACATAAGAGAATATTCCTTTTAGTTGTGGAGCCACATTCTTAACTATATCATTGTTGGTATATATAAATCATTTCTCCAAGCCCAAATGCTGTCATGGAATCTTCACAAAGAAATTATATATAGATTCATAGCCCTGGCCCATTTTATGTGCATTTGTTACCAAGTAAAAGTCACATATACTACATAAAATAACCCTCAACAATTTTAATTTCTTGGCAGTCAAGCCTAGTTGAATGAGTAAAAACTTAAAAATGCAGAATAGTTCAACCAAATTACAGCAACTTATCTTTTAAACAATGACACTTCCTGCAACCCATTGTAATAATGCAAGTTATTCTGATTCTCCACATTGATAATTTATCATTAGATAAACCATGTAGTGCCATGGAATTAGGACTGCAGTACTTGTATCACTCCAAAGGACATGCACTCTTGTTTAGTTTTCAGTGGGAACAGTTTGGTGCTTGGAGCAAAACTTGTATTACATATCTAAGCATAACAAATTTTAAAATCAAATTAACTATATGAATATGCAAGCATTTTCCTAATTTGCCCCTAGATGTTTTTTATAAAAATTAATGGGGGGCGGGAGGAGGGAGGACAGGGGAATTTATGGCTGATATGTAAAATTAAATTAAATTATAAAATTAAAAATAATAATAATAAAAAAATTAATTCAAGATATACATTTTTGGCTTATATTATTTTTGCTTTGCTCAACTTTTTTTCAGTGCTGGGAATCAAACTTAGGACCTTACCCTTGCAAAGCAAGCACTCTTCAATTGAATTTCCCCATCCCTTGCTTCTTTGACAAAGGGTCTTACTCCGTAGCCCACATTTTGGCCTCATATTTATGCCTTCTGCCTCAGCCTCCCAAGCACCAGGATTACAGATATATACCGCAATGTCCAGTCTCTGTCTTAGGGCCAACAGGATGTCTCAATGAGTAAAGCTGCTTATAACACAAATCTCATTAGCCACATAGTGAAAGAAGGCAACCAACTCTCACAACTTGTCCTCTGATCTCCACATGTATGCCCACACACATTAAATAACTGAATATATAAAAATGCAATAAATAAAACTATTTCTCTTTTATATATTTATATATTGCTTTAAAAAATAGATGTAATTATGTATGTCTATTTGATTATGGTCATGCAGTTAAAATGATGGGTTTTTAATTGCTTAATTTATCTAATATAATAAGAGAATGCAATCTGTCATTCTAAAATTTCCACACTTTTTCTTCTCTTTCCCTATTAATTCTTGGATCATTGTTTTTATCATAGAGCTTTAAATGCTATCTATATGTGTCTTCCACATTTCTATGCCCAGCCTGGACCTATAAACTGAATTCCAAGTCCTCATTTCTGGCTGTGTACTAGATACTTCCACTTGGATGTCTCACAGACCTGTCAACATTATCATATCAAAGCCTAACTCCTGAACTTCACCCAGCCTTCTCTTCCATTCGCATCTCAAAGTCAATCAATAGCTTCTCCATCCTCATTACCCAAGCAACAATAGTTAAAACCATCTTTTCTCTTTCTGCCTCTGGTACTCTTCCTCTCTTTCTAACAAATTAACTTAAATTGTCACCAATGTCTTCACTGTATTTGAGATCAAACATTTCCCATCATCTTGCTGTCCTGCTTCAACACCACCGTTTATAGTTGGAACCCATAAGTTGCCCTGTTAGTGTTTTTTTTTTTTCGATATACTCTCCACTGAGAAGCCGGAGGGATAACAATTGTGTTAGTCTGGGTGGTGTTGGTGCACAGCTTTAATCCCAGCACTTGGGAGGCAGAGCCAGGCGGATCTCTGTGAGTTTGAGGCCAGCCTGGTCTACAGAGTGAGATCCAGGACAGGCACCAAAACTACACAGAGAAACCCTGTCTCAAAAAAAAAAAGTGTTAGTCATCAGCTCAAGATCTCTAATGCCTCCCTACTCACTTTGAACAAGAACAGAAGTCTGAATCATGATCCATAGGACTCTATAAGATCTGGCCCTGGCTACCTGCTTCCCTCCTACCACTCACTTCTTCACTCTCTTACACTCTTGCTAGACTCTCACTGTTCTGGACTCAAGATTTTTGACATTAATTTCTTCCTTCTTCCTGGTGTGATATTCTCTAACTTTGACTTTTTTCTCAAATGTCATTTTCCCATGACATGATTGTCCCATTTAATACTGCATCTCCTTCAGCATTTCTTCTCACCTTGTTTGCTGTTCTCTATAGGACTCACATTATGCTTTCCTTGTGTATTTTTTAAATGCCTGTCTTCCTATATTTGTTGCCATATCCACAAATACAAGTATTCATGTCTGTCTGGTTTGTAGCTGAATCCCTAAATTCCTTTCCTGATATTCTGTAAGCACTGACCAAATATCAATGTAATGAATGAAAAGAATGGACCCAGGAGAATGCCAGAAAGAGAAACAGTGGTGCTAGAATAAGGATATCTGAACCATTTCTAGAGGAGAAGATGGGAACTACATGCTGAGGAAAGCAAGCAAGATGTGGCTTCATCTGTGGGGATAAAAAGAGTTTTGAGTGAACATCTTCCAACCATGTAGAGAATTTTGATGCGTATTTTAAGGAAATAGGATTCAAGTTAGTGAGCTACCACATCAAAGGGCCACCAAGTGTATATATTCCTTTTCCTCTACAAACACAAACTAGTTTAAGGAATTTGAGGGTTCAGATGACTGGATAGTTGAAAGTTGAGTGTGACTTTGTGTATAGCTTAACCCAGAACTCAAATGCTATCAAGATCTATCTACCGCCCCTGCCATTATTTGTTCAAAGTGTCAGTGGACTGCTCAGGCTATATGTGGTTATAGGATCTGTCTCAGGTCTCTCTCTTAAGCCTTTCAGACAGTATCACGGTTTTGGGTCCACTCTAGTAGAGCCACTTGCCTGTTTCCCAGGCAGATGTGCTGCTCTGGGAATGGAATGATTAGTCAACTTCAATTAAGGTCCACTTCACTCTTGAGCCAAGGTTTGGAGAATAACCGGTTCTGCAGAGAAGAGTTAGGATAGAACTTTTCTAAGAAGAGGGGAATGGAGGGTGCTAATGGCTAACATATGAGCTCTACAAAGGAGTAATGACGGCTTGAACTTCAGACACTGCAGTTGGAATGGAAGGAAAGGGAAGAAGTACCAAACAGAGGAAGTCAAGCTGACCTCCCAGCTAGAACTGGAAGTAGACAGGACATAGGCTTGCATTCACCTTGCATATTTGGAGCTATGTGGCTAGAATTTGCTGATGTCATTCATGAAGATTTGGGATGAAGTAGGAGGAACACATTTACGAGAGAAGAAAGGCGGTCTCTTGCTTTCTCACGCCCGTTTTTGTTAATAAGATTGTTTCCAGCTTCTCAAACTCAAGAACAATTGAGTACTGCAAGAGGCAGAAGGCAAATTCTTCCACCAACCACTTATTCTCAGAAGACTTGTCTCTGTGGTTTTGAAAACTCTTCTCTTGGAACTTACGTGTGAGAAAATTTATTTTCTCCCAGCACTCTGCATTGCTTTTGCTTGAGCTAGCAGGGACTATGGAGTAGAAAACTGTCAGAGCTGGGTTCAATCTTCTCCCAGGGAACATTTCTGCATGACTGACTTAAGACTATCTTTGAATGAATTATGGATTAGACTGGGAGAAGTAAAGTACTCATGTATAATGTCCCTGTTAGTGCCCATGGAATTATGAAGCGAGAAAAATCTAGTAGAATTTGGACATAAGAAATGAAGAAGGATAGACATTGAATCATCATAGCCTGTGCAGAGAGGTATCAGCATCATTTTTGTTTTGTTTTGTTTTGGGTTTTTGGGGGAGTGTTTATCACCAGGTACTGTTGCAAATTCTCAACACAAAATGAGTCATTTAAGCTGGGCAGTGGTGGCACACACCTTTAATCCTAGCACTCAGGAGGCAGAGGCAGGCAGATCTCTGTGAGTTTGGGACCAGTCTGGTCTACAAAGCAAGTTCCAGGACAGCCAGAACTGTTACACAGAGGAACTCTGTCTTGAAAAACCAAAAAGCAACAACAACAAAATGAGTCATTTATTCACCTTAGCAACTCTTTGTGTTATTACTGTTATTCCCAATTTACAGATGGGGAAACTGAGACCAACAAATCCTTCTTCTTTTTTTTTTTTTTTTTTTTTTTTTGGTTTTTCGAGACAGGGTTTCTCTGTGTAGCTTTGCGCCTTTTCCTGGAACTCACTTGGTAGCCCAGGCTGGCCTCGAACTCACAGAGATTCGCCTGCCTCTGCCTCCCAAGTGCTGGGATTAAAGGCGTGCGCCACCACCGCCCGGCAACAAATCCTTCTTAATGTACCGTGTTAAGAGTCTCACAACTAGGGGCTGGAGAGATGGCTCAGAGGTTAAGAGCACTGACTGCTCTTCCAAAGGTCCTGAGTTCAATTCCCAGCAACCACATGGTGGCTCACAACCATCTGTAGTGAAATCTGGTGCCCTCTTCTGGCCTGCAGGGATATGTGCAGACAGAACACTGTATACATAATAAATAAATAAATCTTTAAAAAAAAAAAAAAAAAAAAAAAAAAAAAAAAAAAAAAAAAGAGTCTCACAACTAAAATAGTGGACTTAAAATTTAAGGAGTGTGCCTCAAGGACATGAGCACTTAAATCAGCTAATTGTATGTTCCAGAACATCTCCAGACAATCATAATTTATGCCCATTCACTCAACATAATTCAAAATATGGACTCTAGAAAGTGTCCTCATTTGAATACAAATTATGAACACCATTCCTCTTACCCATGATCATTTGCTCACTCAAAGCCAAGGAACATCCAGTCTATGCAACGGAGGCATCCAAATGACTAGACAAGATTTCCAGGTATACAGTATTTTGAAGGGAATGTGATTATCTGATAATCTCTAGTTTATCCTGAGAATTAAACATGGTATATGAGTTGGTATAGGTTTGATTTGAACTAATAAGTCAGCCTGCATCCTTAAGGTTTTGAAGGCTTGACATATACTGACATAATGTGGCTGAGGCTATGCTTTACATCTTTTGACAGGGAGTTTGGTTTAGGCCTCAACCTTTGGCTCTTGCAGGTTCCCCCAGATCTCCAGAACGAAGTGCTCATCAGCCTTCTGGAGACAGATCCGGATGTCGTGGACTACTTGCTCCGAAGAAAGGCTTCCCAATCCTCGTGAGTATGCCCATTTCCCAGCTTGTGGAGTCACGTTCTTGATGTTCTTCGTTAGTTCCATTTCTAAAGAATATGAATGGTAGCCATATTTGCATGCAGAGTGACACAAATGGAATGTTGACAACTTTGTGGCAGTTCTGATCAATCCACCTAAGCAGAAATGATTTCAGTCTTATCAACTTACCAAAGTCCAAGTCACTTTCCCAGACTTTTCTTGTTTTTTTTCCACTTTCTCTAGAATCTTCAGGAACTTCTGACTTATGTTCACAGGGGGAAAAAAATTCTAAACCACTGGCAAGAAGCTCAAAGGAGTCTAGCAGACACAACCAACCTGTGACCCACAGGCCACATGTGCCTCACAATAGCTAAGAATTCAGCCCAACACAAAATCACCAATTTAATGAAAATGTTACAAAATTTTGTCTTTATAACTCAGTTGTACAGTTCTTGATCATCAACTTTGTCAGTGACAATATTGTGTCCCAATGTTAAAAGTCTAGGCATGTCTGTTAAGAGTCTTGGTAAACACTTAATGCCCTGTAGGCTGCATTGGGGCGAGGGGATCATCTTCCTGGTGCAATTTTACAGGTGGGAGCAATCCATTTCTAAACCACAAGAGCAACCTTTGCTGAGACCTAAGTGCCCATTTGCAATGAGAAGTGTGTACTTTCCCAGCTCTGTCATTACGTATATCTTGTATTGTCTTGATGAAAATGCACACTATCCAAGTTTGCAAGGAGGCAAATACAAGGCATGATTTAAGTTATGGCTTGCCACCATTTTGCCCTAAAAGGAGCACAGAATAGTTTGTTGTTCAGATTTTATGTTTAATCCCAGCAGCTGCTTACAGAGGCAGAGTGTATGAAGGTGTTATAACATTTGGAAAAGCCAAGTAGAGGGATGGCATTGCCACATTGCCACATTAACCAGGAGCACCATCCCCACATAAATACCCGACCATAAATTTAGGATAGGAATTGTTGATGCTGTTCTCTCTTGAGAGTATCATTGTGCTGTGCTTTCAATCCTTAAGTCTAGGACACATTTGCTCATGTTCTAGTGACTTCTAAAGTGAGATTAATCCTAAAACCAATGATATGCCTTAGCCTAATTCAGAGGTTTTTTTTTTTTTTTGGTTTTTCAAGACAGGGTTTCTCTGTGTAGTTTTGGTACCTGTCCTGGATCTCGCTCTGTAGACCAGGCTGGTCTTGAACTCACAGAGATTCGCCCCGCTCTGCCTCCCGAGTGCTGGGATTAAAGGTGTGCGCCACCTCCGCCCGGCCTCATAGCATTTTTTTCTTTTTCAGCCATGGATTTTTTTTTTAAAAGACACAGCTTATTTAGATGTAACTTAGAAAAAAGACATGTTCAGCTACTTCTATAGACTAATACCAAATTTGATTACTTTTCATTTCAAATTATTTCAGGTGATAATAAAAGTATACTATTTAGGGAAATTGAATGAAAAGGAATTCCACATTGTTTAATCCCCTTCTTAACAGGCCAATACATTAAGACCCCTGCTGAATGCAGTTCCCCTCCCATTCCAGTAGTCCAGGGAAGGTCTTGTAATCAGATCACCCTTTCAATGCATTTTAAGAAAAGACTATTTGTATGCCAATCAATTATCAAGGCAATTTCTGGTTCAAGCAAGATACTCTACTTGGATTCAAGTTTCAAGAAACATAAGTAAATGTAAATATATAAGAAATACAAATGGACCTGCATTTCATGGTCTTGTTTTCATATCAGGGAATTGGAACTGCACTTAATTTTTTCCTATATTTCTAACTCTCATCAAGTTATAAATTCTCATTTCTCCCCAACCAATCATATGCTATGAGAATTTTTATAATCTTACTTGTGTCTCTCCTGTGGGCAAGAAACACAGTGATGTATCTATTTGTAAATCCCTCATTAATCTTTGTTTATAACATTTTGTTGGTACATGACAGGAAATCTAGAAAACATATACACAAAGAGAAAAATAACATGGAATTTTTACTGTCCAAATTTCTTATTTTGTGTGGCATTATTTAGATAGGTACATTTTATTCTCAAAAGACCATTGACAGGAATGCAATGTGGTTTCCAAGCATGCTTTTGGTATATAAATGCCAAGGTAAGAACAGAACCTTTCTTTCTCTACTCTTAGGAAGGACAAAGTGCACATATTAAGCCCACGCCGAGCTGTGCAATTGTTCTAGCTTCTTTTGTTGCTATCCTTGTATGAGTGACTCTTTAGGGAAGAGAAGAGGATTAGTTTTGTTTTTCTTTTTGTTTGTTTTCCTCTAGGTACAGGCAAAGAACAGTCCAGAAGGTCGCTAATAATGCCATGATGTAAACTATCGATATTTGTTAAAAACTTTTTTTTTAAAAAGTGGCCTTCTGAGGCTTGAGCTGTAGGCAGTCACTTTAGGCCATAAACATATGCTTCCCAAACTCCTGGTGTATATGGAGCTCTTCAAATCTTGGGAGGTTGCTTCTTCTGAGTCAGTAGGATTGGAGAAGTGGGCTGAGATTCTGTATTTCCAACAAGCTCCCTGTAGTACTGTTGTTACTGGTCCATG
Source organism: Peromyscus eremicus (assembly GCF_949786415.1). Classification (NCBI taxonomy): domain Eukaryota; kingdom Metazoa; phylum Chordata; class Mammalia; order Rodentia; family Cricetidae; genus Peromyscus; species Peromyscus eremicus. Next base: position 20,664,898 of record NC_081439.1, on the reverse strand, counting down.
ATCCACATTTGGAGTAGAGAAAGCTTAAAATGCCAAGGCATTTTCTTAACTTTATGTGCATGCAGATCTTATGGGAGAGGTGTATTATTCATTATATAACAGAATGCAAAATGGCAGGTACTAGACAGGTTTCAGACTCACCTGCCCATTCCAAGTACCTGGGGATTGCAAGGAACAGCTGTGAGTCTCCCCCGTAACCATGGTGTTTGTTCATTTGTTCTGGCTTGCAGTCCAGACATTGGGATTTTCAAAGCTCTCCACATGATTCTAATAAGCAGCCCAAACTCCAAAGAACTGACTCAGATCTACCACTTGGATTCTCTATATTTAAAATACCATGGGGACTTGGGTGGGGTGAGTTTTGACCTTTAACATGTATCCTTGTGTTGATAAAGGAGCAGAACAAATGTTCTGGCTTATAAGTCCATTTGGAGTTTGTAGAAAAGAGGGAGATGTGATTTTTCAGTCTCATAATGGCTTCTGCGGGAAGGAAGAGCTTGGAGTGCACTTGGAAGCGGAGTGAAGATGTAACTGGTTCTGGGTATTCAGATAGCTAGTCCTGGATTTGGTCAAAACAGCAAAGTTGCCATCTGTCTGGGGACAGAATAATGAAGTCAGGTAGATGTCTTAAAATAAAATGCTGCAGTGTGTTGGGGTGACATTTAAATCAGAAAGTAGTGATAAAGGAATACAGTGACAAAATATCCCTGTAATTATAAATTACAGAGACTGTAAATTATAGTACCCCAAAGTGACAGATGGTGCTGGCTACAGCAGTATCCACATCAATTAACCACCTATCAGTTGTGTCTGTGTAATTTATGACACTGCTTTCAAGCTTCAAGTTGAGATTGAGATTTCCCATGTCCCAATTCAACCTTGTTGCTACTTGTTTTATGCTATGGGGTATGTTCATCGATGACTCTCTGACTCAGTTTTCTTATCTGTTAGTTGGAAATTAAACAGTTACTGTGGGTTTATTCTGAATTTCACCATATGGTTCACCATTTAAAACTGCTTACCAGAGAGTTATTGTGTATGAGGCACTATGACTGTGTCCCTTGACATCTATGAGATAGCAGATTGACACAAAATATGGCCCATGAGAACAAGAGGGCATTGGGTCTAAAAACAGAGCTCATTATGCACTGGAGACTTTTGAATTTCTTTCCCCCGAAGCCTCCATTCCCCAGTTCACATACCTAAGTAAAGCTTTAGATTCCTGTGAGGCCAAGTGGAAACACCACAAGATTTAATTTGGAGGGGAAACGAAATAAATTTTCAAAAGAGTGTAAAACCCAGAATGAGAAAATATGTATTATTATTTCTGTTTTGAAAGAGCAGACATTTCGTGATATTTGGGAACTTGGTGTTTTGTTATGATTTGTGTTTTTCTCTTCTGTGTACAACATCATAATTGGGTGAGTGCAGAGTGAATTTATTATCTTTTCATGTGCTCATCCACTTCAGGGTTTAGCTTTCACCAAAGGGGCATGCAAGAGGGGGATTAGAAGAGATTTTCAGTACCAAAGTTGCCAGGCTTATGAGTTTTTCACAGCTTGTCTGGTGTACTTGCTAGAATTATGTGATCTTTTCTTCAGAAGTCCTTAAAACAGACCAGCCTCTCTTTGATTCAGGAATGTGACAATATAGGGGAAGATGGGAGAAAGGTAAACTAAATGTGGGTTGAATGAGGACCTCTAAAGCAAAACAAAGGTGTTGTAGTCGGGTCAGGGCTAGGATGAGGTAAAGGAGGCACCTATCTGGGCACAAAATTTAAGGAAATAAGAACTCAGTCATGAACACTATATTGTAATATAATATTTTATAAAAATCAAATTTGATTCCCTGCCCCCAGACAATGAAAAGGCAAAAGAGCAACATTTTCTAAAGACCAATGTCATACTTATCCACCCAACATGCCAAGTTGATAGTAAAACAAGTGGGCCTGGCCTAAATGGATGCAACCCATCAATCATATTTTCACAAACTCCCCTTTCTTTGTCTCTTTTTAACTGAGACAGTTACTAAGTGTGACAGTTGCTATTGACAAAGTGACAATCTGAAATGATTTTTAGTTAAATTAACCTGAGACTAGACAATGATAACATTGTTTGGAATAAATGATGCATTGAAGCTTAATTCAGTGTTAAGGGTTCCAATATACCTATTTTTCATTTCTTAGTATTATCTTTACTTCTTTAATGTTCTAGGGAGAGAAATGAACCTTACATAAAATTATTTATATCAAAGCGCACAGTTCTGTTTTTCACTGAGGTGCTTCGGACCCCTGGATCTCTGCATAAGGAATGCTTGGTAGAACTGAGCATAAATCACTGTGAACATGGCCTGTAAATCTACAGCTCAGGAGACAGAGTCCAATGGAGCTCAGGATTATCTATGGCATGAAAACTAATTCTAATAATAGTTCTTGTCATTTTCAAATGCAGGCTTCAGAAAACCTAAGGAGCTAGGCATGTAATCTCAGCACTCAGGAGGATCAGGAGCTTTGAGGCTGGTCCTGTCTAGGTAGTAAGTTTGAGGCCATCACAGATTACATGAGAACTTGTCTCAAAACTATAAGCAAACAAAAACAGTAAAGAAATTTTTCTTTCAATCTACCAATCCTCATAGGTGTCCCAGAAATATAATAGTAATTCAACCAAACTAGACAGAGCACTCATTCCTACCCACATGTGAAACAAGAGAAAAGTAAGCCCAATTTAACTGTACTTTGGTAGAAAGTAGACACAAATGAACCAAGCCTATACATATCTACCTTTAAATTTCAGTGTGATTAATTTTGTTAGTGACCTTCACAAAGTTGTTATTCAAATTAAAAAATCGTGACCAGTACATCAAAACCATGGATGAAAACCACTATTCATTCCAAAAGGCAATAGTTAGGAACTGTAAGATGGAAGTCCACCCCATCATAAACCCACTTTCTGCAGTATGAAAGAGTGATGAGGTTTCTTGTAGTTTGTGGTATTTTGTTGAGCTTAGCAAAACAGTACCACAAAGATCATTCATTTTAATCTATCAATCTTCACAATTAAAGGCATCTTTTACCAGTCTGTGGCCTGTTACGTAATAGTTTATAATTTCTGCCTTCTCTTTGCTATGATTTGCTGAATATGGATGCTCCAAAATCTGACTTTACCTATGGCATAACAGCAAAGAATCCTATTGGCTAGCAGTAGCTGGTGGCTTCAATGTTCCTTTCATTCTAGTACCCTGGAAATTATAAAGCATTAAGCCTTTATCTCCCACATGTTTCAGGCAGAGTTTTAGGGAAAACTTTAATTAAGTGCAATATGAAATTCCACAATGAAGGATTTGAAAAACTAGAAGTAATTGTCATAGGTAGAGCAATCTGGGATGGAGGAAGGTTTTACCCCATCCTCCCAGCATTCCAGTGTCTTTACTGTAATCTATAGCCTTTTTATACTTTGGAAAAATATTTATTCAAAGATGCTTTGTCAGGCATCATATAACTAGAAGGAATACAGACAGCATTATTTGACCTTCACCTGTCACTAATGCACTATAACATCATGCAGAGGAAATTAATAAGGACTTAAAATGAAGGGAGAAGTATCCCCAAAGGCCCTGGTATTTATCGTCCAGTACTGGCTTTACCAACTGCTAGAGAAGTGAGATTCACGTCAGCACCTCTTTAGAGAGGTGTTTTTATCCCAAGGGTAGCTTTGCAGCCCCATGCACAGTTAATGTGGGAATCTCCATAATTCCAGGGCTGCTGTGACAATGGATTATTTCCTGGTGCAATTAATAGTTTCTGAGATGAATACAAGCTTTGCATTCCAGCAGACTGAAGTTTACTGATTAAGCGATTGAACCAAGGATGAAGACAACACACATTTGAAATCTCTGTGTTTCTCAGCTAATTAGCTCAGCAATGGGCTGGGCCAGCCACACTGAGGGTTGAACTGGAGTTCTTCATTTATTCACAGAACCAGTTCTGTATTTCCGGCTGCAGTGCAGGCTTCCTCACAGTACCCTGCCAGCGTGTTTACACCCTGACCTGGAGGGACCAGCTAAGGGTGAGAATGTTGATTCACTCTCCATGTCCATCTCATGTTTGGTTAGCTAGGACTGGCCATGCATGCTGGGGATGGTCCTGGGGTTTAAGTATCTAACAGATTACTCTCGCAGCTTCGAGACAAACCCATGTTGTCTGACAGCCCATCTACTCAAAGCCCCTAACCTCAATCTGCTGTACACTAGCTATAAAAAGTAAAGGAGCTGGACACATTTGGACTCGAAACCACATCACTTAGCAATTTATCCAGCCAACAGCCTGTTAAGATCCAAAAACATAGAAAGGCCATACCATGTTTTAGAGACAATGCCTCAGCAATTGTAACCCTCATCAAAGCAAGTCTTTTCCATAAGCAAATACACAAATATCTTAATGTTTACTTAGAACAGTCATCTTAAAGGTGGAGCTCCTATGTGCAAATCAGAGAGAAGACATTTGAGGCTGTTTCATTTTTTTCAGAGATTCCAAAGAGTAGGGTGTTTGTCTCAATCTGGGAATTCTTTTGATGGCTGTTACGCAAATTTGGTTACAGCTCCCTCATCTCTGCTGAGAAAAATAAAATGAAGGGGATATTTTTAAACATTTAAAATGGTAATTAACTATAAATATAAAATATAGCCTTTTATTATTAATTTGCAACAGCAAGTACATGAGTTTAATAAATTTTACAGGGATTTCAAGCCTTACTGCCTGGACTACTAGACAGACAAGATACTTTATCAACTACCTGTTTCTCTTGGTCATTTCTGGTCTTAGATCAGGAACAAAGACAGTCCAGAGTAGCTAAGGGCAAGGCCTACCATATAATGAACTCTAACGGATGTTACTCTTATTACAGTCCAAAGCAGCATGCCACATATTTTTCAAGGTGCTTTCCACGTGTACCCACTTCCTATATTGTACCCAATTCCATGACTTGAATATACCAATGGGGGTAAACCAAAAAGGGAAAGCATTATGTCACTGGATGGGACTGGCTGTGTCCCTGGCTGTGGCACCAGCTACCTAGAGCCCTGTCTACTGTAAAACAGTCTGTTTGCCTCTATATCCAGGATTTATCTTCAACCCTACTACCCCACAGTCAGACTTCATTCCATTATCTGAGTCCTGCACATAGAGGCTGGAGGAGGCTTAAGCATTGGCTGGGATGGGCATACTTCCCCACTTTCTCTACCTGAGGTCCATTCATCCCAAGATCAGGGTCACATATTCACTTCTAGTTGAGCCAACACTATAGCTTGGTCCCTCATTGGTGATCTCTCTCTTGATTTGGCTCTTAGCAGATCTTTAGCTCACTGTCACATGTATGGACTGAGATGGGAAGGAGTGCTTTGTTGTGAGACCCTTAATCATCTTCATGTATCCAAATCTTCTGTAAATACAATCTGCTGGCCTTATCCCAGGGCTTCCATTTCAATAGGCAAAGCTGGCTTCCTGGGCAACAGCATGGCACTCTGAGGGGGCTCCTCTTTGTTGTAGCCACCTCCTGTTGCCATCTTGAAACCTTTCATGTTGTTTAGCTTAGTTTGCAGTGGGTTCCATGATGGATTCAGCCCATTCTGAGTGGAAGGCCTAGAATGGAGCTTGCAAATGCATATTTCCAACTGATACAGATGCAGCCCTACAGGGAGAATATGTCCTCATTTCACAGCTACTAAAGGAACTTTTGCAAAGTCCACTTGAAGGAAAGAGGAAAGGGACAAGGCCACTCTTTCCTCTTGATCTGGTCAGATCCAATGAAAGCAATGAAAATGGAAGAAACACTGGTAGAGCAACAGAAGCCAATGTTGTAATTATTCTTGATCCCCCTTGTTTTGTTTTCTTTTCACCAAACCATTAAGCATGGTATTGCCTGTTCGGCACTTCCCCAAGCACCAATGTAAGTATAATTCCTGTCTATATGCCAGGTCCATTACAAGTGTCTGAAGCATCTTGAAACAGTATGTATAGTGGAAGAGTGTCATAGGAAGTAATCTGAGAGGTGGCAAGAAGGAAAACAAGTTGAGTGTGTGGTGTAAAATATACAGATGCTCTGTAGGGGTCCATGCAGCCCCTTGCACAGGGCTCCGTGTGCTCTGAGCCTTTTAGCCCTCATAGCAGACAGAAATGCATTATTTATTAATACCTCATGGTAACACAGGGTAAAAATAAAAACCCACTCCTTTTGTGGAAACCTTAAACGCTCCCAATATGACGACTTGAGAGAAATTACTTCCCTGATGTCTCTCATTTATACTCATAACTCCTGGCTGAATGTACATTTAGACCATTGCCCTGGATGTTTCTCGTCTGTAGTTTTGGTAAGATGGTGTGTAAGACTTGAGCCAATTTTTTTGTGGTGTCTGTGAACCTTAGTTCCACTAAATGTGACCACTCCCAAAACTCTCCTCCAAATTAAGAGGATTGTACGTTGTTTCAGTTGGGCTCATGAATTGGGCAATGACTTAGACTCTCCTTAAAATATCCCATAAAAGAAGGCTATGAGTTCCCACTATTAGGTGCACAACCATGACTTAATCTTATCAAATAGAGCTAAGACATTCTCATTAATGACTGAAAAGGAAATGTCACCTAAGCAATGGAAACTAATGAAGTCAGCCAAATAATATGATCCATCGCCCTTCTGATTTGGAATTGAAGTCTGTGTTAGTTTAATGCATTCACTTCTTCTTGTGTTTATAGCAAACCTCTCCTAAGAAGAGCCACATCCCATGGTAATAGGCAACAGTTTGTCTGAATTCGTGTTCCCCTGCCTAGAACTAAGGAGAGGGTTTTCTCTTTTAATTATATGCAGTTGTTGGTTCCCTCCCGTTTCCCAGCAAACAGTTAAGTTCTTCTTGATGGTTTTTCCCTTCAAATTCACTGGAGGCCCACACGTCTGGAAAATCAGGCTCATGGCTGTCCTTTGGCTCCTGCCCATAAGATTGTGTGATATCAGTTCAAAGAGGAGGCAAGCAGAGGTCTTATTTATTCTATGTGGGTAGGAAATGTCCTCAGCAAAAGTGCCAGAGCCCTGGCTGCCTCGGGTGACAGGCATGGCATATCGCAGATGCCAGGATGTTTTTCCCCTGGGTACTTAACCTTGCTGGAAACCTGAGATAAAGCTAGGGTCCCTATGAATCCACTTCCTTCATTTTGCATGCTAAAAACAATTTTGGCTAGGAGAGGATGGCTCTGTGTGTGTTTACCTTCTTTAAGACCACAAAGGATTTGTTTTGAAAACTGCAACAAACAGAAAGCAAAGACCAGTAAAGAGAAGCAAATAGGGTAGGGATGAGGGAAGACAGAAGCACACTGTAAAACTTTTAATCAATCTTTGATCATTTTTCCCTTTAAGATGTCAGGGCCACTGTTTTGAGGAAGGTAGAAAATAAAGATTGTTCCAGGTAAGGCTTTGCCCAGTCCCCGTGTTCCTGGTATTCTCCTTTTCCTGTTCCATTTACATTTTCACTGTTATTTCTGTTGCTATGACAACTTATACGTGCATATGTTAATACTATGTGAGATAATGCCATAGATTGTGCTGCAGATGTACTAGTGCCTTGCAAAATCATGTTCTGTGCATTCATATACACTGCCATGTATTTATCTTTTTAGCCATCTTTTCATACATAAACACATATTCCCACCACTAGTATCATTGTCTCCATCACAGGAAGAATATATTTATTTTCTAAGTATGCTACAGGAAACGAAAAGAAGTTTTCCTTAAAGCCACAATGAACTCTAAGTCTGGATTATTTTTAATTCAGGAGATTAAGGAAAGCAAAAAAGAGTCATCTGGGCTGTTGCTTTTTTTTTTTTCCTTGCTTAATCAATAGTGACCCCCAGGGTTTAACTTTTACATTTAATCAAGCATCACTCCATCACTCCGTTGGGCACTTTAGCGGTGCAAGGTGATGACAGGGCTCCATCTCTGTTTATGTCCTATTTTTGTTGTTAAATCTGCTAAATTTTATTGCTCTCCGCCAGCAGGCAGCATTGACGAACACAGGCATGTGTGTCTCCACCCTTCTAGTTGACCTTTGTTTTATACCATTTGTTAGGTTTCACTGTCCTCTGCTGGTTGAACTTTGGCAACTACAGCAGATCTTTATTTCATCCTTTGCCTCCTTTGCAGGCCAACATTTCTTGTTGCGTTTGTTGTGTTTTACTGCCATCTTGTGATCATTTTATGGAAACGCTTTCACATTATTGATGGCGATGTGTTGGAACATTGCTCAAAAGGTATTTCTGTTTCAGCCTCCATATCCATGTACTTGAAATCTGCCATTGACAACTGTATAATGTTTGAATCTGATCATACTTACACACCTATGATTGTCTTATGCCAGGAGCCCTGACATGCTGCAGTCGGAAGTTTCCTTTTCCATGGGAGGGAGGCATTCATCTACAGACTCCAACAAGGCCTCCAGCGGAGACATCTCCCCTTATGACAACAACTCCCCAGTGCTGTCTGAGCGCTCCCTGCTGGCTATGCAAGAGGACAGGGCCCGGGGGGGCTCGGAGAAACTTTATAAGGTGCCAGAGCAGTATACACTGGTGGGCCACTTGCCATCGCCAAAGTCGAAGTCAAGAGAAAGTTCTCCTGGACCAAGGCTTGGAAAAGGTAACTGAAGCTTGGCTGTGACAACCCAAAAAAGTATCTCCCCTCTTGTGGCATGTTACATGGGGTGGGTTATTTTGGACTTGCTGTGGGATGTTCTGTATGTCAAATTGCTCTGATTGGTCAATAAATAAAACACTGATTGGCCAGTGGCCAGGTAGGAAGTATAGGCGGGACTAACAGAGAGGAGAATGGAGAGAACAGGAAGGTGGAGGAGACACTGCCAGCCGCCGCCATGACAAGCAGCATGTGAAGATGACGTAAGCCACAAGCCACGTGGCAAGGTATAGATTTATGAAAATGGATTAATTTAAGATGTAAAAACTAGATAGCTAGAAGCCTGAGCCATTGGGCCAAACAGTTTAAACAATGTAAGTCTCTGTGTTTACTTGGTTGGGTCTGAGCGGCTGTGGGACTGACAGATAACAGAGATTTGTCCTGACTGTGGGCCAGGCAGGAAAACTCTAGCTACATGGACTATCCTCATCAGGCCCTTTGTTGGATGTTTCTTCAATTCAAAGAACATTTACTGAGTGTCTGCTCAATGTTCAAGATAGAAGAAAAGAATGGTTGTTGTCATAGAAGGGCCTTACAACTTCTGATTCTCAAATATCTGTGAAGTGAGCAAATGCTCAAAGGAGCCACTCATTTTCCCAATTGACCTTTTCCTTTTAACGTCCAGGGGAGTCTATGTCCCTGCTGGTGGATTTGGATTGCATATTTGATAGTCTGATGCCACTCAATTACTTCTGTCATTTTCATAAAGGAATGGTTCTGAACCTATCACACAACAAGGCAGTGTGCCAAAACTAGACAATGACAAAAACACTAGACTAGGAGTCAGAATAATGTCCTGCCACTTTCAGCTTGCAGGATCTCAAAGGAATCATTGATCTCCACAGAGGCCTATGGACTCCTGATAAGATAACTAAGAATGGTACCAATGTCTCATGTATTGGATATCATTAGTGAATCTACATACAGTTGTTATGGCAACACTTAGCATGGACTAAGCCCTGGCTAATCTGTGCTGTGTAACCTTGTAGGCACTTGTGATCTCTTGTTACTGTATATCTGGTCTGTCTCATGATCTCCTGATACCCTCTAAGGAATAAAGGAAGGTATACTTCCCAGAAACTAACAAATGTTTGGAGACATCCTGAAGACCTCTGATTCCAAGTCATAATGATGATTTCAACACAGGCTTGGAGGGAGGAAAACTTGAGCTGAATACATCTACTATAGCATCTTGCTACATAGATACATATGCCCCGATTGAGGGGAGAAGGGAGGAGAAAGAAACAGACACAGGAATAAATCTGCTCATGCCAGGACAGTGTCCCTGAGGCGAGTTCAGAAACCAGCACTATTGTCCCTGCATGCCTGTACCTGTAGCCAGAGCCCATGTGGCAATCACCAACTGCCCCCTTGTATGAGTTTCTTATTATTGTTATCACCCACAATGAAAGCAACACCCAGGTCAGCCCTCTTATGTTTTAGGGTGTCAGAAATTGAACTGGTACACAGGGCTGCTGCCTTCTGTTCTGGAGGACCCGAGGAACAATCGGTTTCCTGCCCTCTTCTAGCTTCTGTAGACCGAATCTCATGCCTGTTGCTTCCATGTCTAAAGCTACCGACATAGCAACATCTTTTCTGTTGCATCCCTCTTATAGGGACCCTTTTAATGATATCCAAGCTACCCAGGTCCTCCAGGAGAGTCGCTTAACCTCAAGAACCAGGGAGATATGCCCAGTTTATTTTTAGAGGTTCTGGAGGTTAGGATACAGATTTCAATAGTGAACATCAATTCTGTTTACCAGAAACATGATATGGAAAGAGCATTTTTGTCCATCTCCAACAGAACAAACTTCTTGGAAGGCAATTCCAAATAGTATTGTTTTGCATGTAGTACAACCTTTAATATGATATTTTGTGCCAAAAATGTAATGCTATTGTTTATTGGTTTCATTCTTAATTTTTTCTGTTGTGGACCATTTTATCCTCTTTCCTAGATATGTCAGAGGAGCCTTTCAATATCTGGGGAACTTGGCATTCAACATTAAAAAGTGGATCCAAAGACCCAGGAATGACAGGTGAAGTGCCATTTTTAAACTTCCTTGCATTTACTTTAAAAATGGATTTTTCCCCAGTTCTTACTTGCTATTCTCGTGGTTAACTGCTTGCCAACCATTATTCAGAAAATTCTGAAATGAGAGGGGAAAGGGGACCAAAAAAAAAATCTCTCCGTGGGCTTTCCACCCCACTTGCTAAGCTTGGACAGTAATTCATTGCTCTTCATTTCCTGTAGCCTAAGTTGTCAACAAGACAGTTTAGATAGTTTGGCAGCTCAGCTAAGCCTGTGAGAGTCTAGGAATATGTATGGAGTGGCCACAAAAACGGTGCCACTCTCAACAAGAACCTGCCATTGGTCTTGCTAGGGAGAATTTCTTTCCAGGTAACAATAGCTGAGAGTGTGCTGTACGTTTTCAGCAATAGAGGCAGCAGTAAAAAAGAAAAGATCAAGCCACCAAGCCTCAAGGCAATTGTCCAAACTAACCCCACTTCTTGCCTTTCTGGTTCTAGGTTCCTATGGTGACATTTTTGAAAGCAGCTCCCTGCGACCGAGGCCCTGTTCCCTTTCTCAAGGGAACCTATCCGTGAATTGGCCTCAGTGTCAAGGGAGCCCCACGGGGCTGGACAGTGGGACTCAGGTCATTCGGAGGACTCAGACGGCGACCACCGTGGCACAGTGCAGTGTCCACCTTCCCGTGTCGCGTGTCTGCAGCACTCCCCACATCCAGGGCGGCGGCAGGGGGTCCAGGCAGCCTGCAGCCAGGTCTGAGCCATTTTTGTCCCTAAACAGTACGGAAGACCTGGCCGAGGGTGAGGTGGAAGAGGCCTGGCTGCAAAGCCAGGCCCAGCCTGTGTACCAAAGACCTCAGGAAAGTGGCAGAGATGACAGGCGCCCCCCACCTCCTTACCCGGGCTCAGGGAAGCCTGCCATGGCCTCCTCGGCCCAGCAGCCCCAGGAGCCTCCCCTGTGGAGGCTCCAGAGGCATGAGGAAGGTTCGGGAACAGCTGCAGAAGAAGGAGGCCAGCAAGCCTCAGGAGAACATCCAGCCAGGCCAAAAAAACTGAGCAGCGCCTACTCCCTCTCAGCCTGTGAGCAGGACAGGCAGAACTTAGGGGAGGTCAGCTGGCTCGACTGGCAGCGAGAGCGGTGGCAGATCTGGGAGCTCCTGTCAACTGACAACCCCGACGCCCTCCCGGAAACCCTGGTATGAGCCTGCCCACCAGCAGCTGGAGCCCACCCTCCCAAAAAAAAAAAACAACATCCTCTTCCGGCCCAGACCCGGAAAACTTGTCGATGGACAATTGGACAATTATTCATTTCTATTTTTCTTTTCGTTTTTCCACACTTTGAAAAATCAACACAAGAGAAAGTCAGTCCACTTACAGAGAGACACTCCTACCCTTGCCATTTATGATAAGATTCTATTGCGTAGCCAGCCTTAGGGGAAAAAAAATCCCAAACATGACAATACCCAATCTCAAAACTACCCACATTGGCTCTATATAAGATCAAACTCTTGCTTTGGTATAGCTTAATTGTATTTATGTGTCTTCAATTTTGACTATTGTATATTCTGTAACAGATTATGTATGATAATCAATATGATATATTCACAGAGAAGACGGAACAATTTTAAAAAATCACTGCACTTATATTACACCATGAGATATATTAAGCAACAAAATTCTATAGAATATTCTAGAATATGCACAAGCGGGTTTCTGTGCTTTTTGCCATCGCTTTTTCACGGGGACAGCCCTCTCTTCAATGCCTAAGAAAAATACTAACCAAACAAAACAGAGTGTGAGAAGCCATATTTTTATACAGTGTTGAGAAGCAGAAGTTATAGTCACTGAATGCTTTTTTCATAGTGAACAAGTTTTAAGGAAATATTAAATTTGATATGTTGTGAAATATATTTTTAGAAACTGTTTAGAAAGGACTCAGCAAATCAGAGGAGAAAGGCCGTGCCTAACCGTACTTAAGAACATGTCCATCCCATTCTAGGTTAAATTCAGTTTTATATAGGACACTGATATATTTATAATGTGTAACTTTTATGTATTTTTCAAAACTACAAACTGGAATCCAACTATAAAAAGTTTTAAAATCCAAATGAATACACATTCACATTATACAACACCATTTCCCCCTCTGCCCAGTTATCAATATTAGCCCAATTACAAGCAATTCCTTGTAAAGTAAATCCTATCGGGGGGGGGGCAAAAATCAGCTACATCTTTGCGCTTACATTTGCCAAAGGCTGAGGAAACGTGTCTTCGGTAATTTTATGTGTATTGTAATGTATGTGTTACTATTACCTTACTTCAACAATTTGAAGTGTTACAACTGCAAAACCACTTTTGACCAGCAGGTGGCAGTTTGCTTCAGTATTTTCTGACTTTTTTTCACATCAGAAGGGACAGTGTACTATATACAAAGACGGTTATATATATATATAACGTGCTACTCTTAATTTTCATGTTGGCAATGAAATTTTTCAGTGGTGTTTCTTAAAATTCTATCTTGTGCCATGATGAATAAAAAGTTAAGCAAAGATTCGTTACCAGCCTTTAAATCTAATGAAGGAACGCACGGCCCATTCCAGATAGATAATTCACTACTCACAAGCTCAAGTATATTACATGTTGGCAATTCGATAAATACATGCATACAGTTAGAAAGCTAGTTTTCAAAATAGCTGGTAGCTTGGGGCCATCAATCAGTGATACGGAAAGATGTAGAAATCTACAATGATGTGTTGTAATTAAAGTCTGGTTTTCTTGTCACTGAGCAAGTGATTTCATACCTGACTGACACTTGGGTTTCATGCCTCTTGGGCAGGTGTAACTCAACACAGCTGTTGAAAGTTGTGTCTGCTCCATAGGTCTCAGATGCCTGATTAATTCTAGATATGGACTGCAGTGGCTTGGGGATGAGTTGAATGATCTTTGGGCCCAGTCACTGGGCTCAGCACTTCTGCTGTTGGCTCAGAACACAGAAGATTTGTCTGAAGACCTCAGTTATTCCTTCCAGACCCCATTCAGACCAAATGCTGTTTGATTGTAGTACTCGAGTGGCTTTTCTAGGTCACTAACCTTTCTCCCAATCCTTTGAACTTGACCAAGGCCTGACAAATTCTTTCTCTTTTAATGAACCTCCCTCTCACCATGTTTATACTGTCAAAGTTGTGTTACTTTTAAATCAAATGAATCAAATGAGATATTGAAGGTATAGATCTAAATTTGACAGTGTAGAAGACAGGTCGATATTCATCCCCCTATTTCTTTGCCCACTTATGTAAGTTCTGTGCCCACATCGTTGACTTCTTTCATGAGTTTGTTTCTCAGATGTCTTTATCTCATTGCAAATATGCCACTTTTAAAAGATACATGAGGCCTCCCAAGATGGTTCAGTAAGTAAAGTGCCAGAACCCCCATCAAAGCTGGACACAGTAGCACAGGTGTCTCTAATCCAGTGTTCCTACAGGACATGAGAGGTACAAACAGGAGAATATCCCTGGAAGGACATGGGCCAGCTAATGTGGACTATACAGGAGTGAAGGACAAGAGAGACCCTATCTCCAACAAGGTGGGTGACAAGGACTGACACCCCCAGTGGTCCTCTGACCTTGTTATACGCGTTGTGACCTGCACACACACCCCAACACACACACACACACACACACACACACACACACACACACACACCATTATACGCATCATAGATACAATCTTTTAAAACACATATGAGACCCCAAAACTGTGTAGAAATTGAGGCCGTTTTTCATACTGTATAGCATGTGATATGATGCCTGACTAGAAAAACAAATGTCAACTTGGACAAAACACTTTGACTAGGATGTTCAAGTCACTCATTCCTCATGAGGAAAGGGATTCTATGGGCAAGAAGAAAGCTGCCATGGGCCACAGATGCCTCCATGTCTATGAGTACTCAATCACTTTGTGTTTGTGTCTCTGGCAAAGAGGCCAGAATGGTGATGATAGAAATAGCCAAATACACATTTGTCTTGATCCCTCTAAGTAGCTATTAACATATGTTTGTTGTGGGTTTTGATAGCAAAAACAACCATCTGATGCCAACGGGGGGTGTGCAAATAGAGGAAATTTATAAATAAATCCAGCTTGCTTCTTTTCTTATGCACATTTTAATACACATCTGCTTGGCAGAGAAACAGTGCTGGGATTGAATATAAAGAGATGCTAGAACAAAGTGGAGGCCTGTGCTGTCTGCTGGTCCGATAAGCAAACAGCAGGAGGTAGATTTTACTGAACTAAGAAGAAAGGATTTGTCTGCAGAAGAGTCACACAGAGATGAAAACAGGATGTCTTGACCAGACAGAATTGTAAAACAGCAGCAAGTGTTCTTCAGGACAAAAAGACAACAACCTGCAAACCAAAGGAAAGTTCTCCTCAAGGATGGCAGCCTAGAGACTCTGAGCTGGCATTCACGATCCCCACCTAACCCAGCCCTCAATCTGCCAAGGGGTAGAAGGTCGCTCAACCAATGTTCAGTTAGCTAATCGCCCTTTAGTTTACAGAGACCAACTCATCCTAGTTTGCTGTAGCTGTTTCGTGTTTAGCAATGGAAGGTCCCAAACCCAAGCACAAGCCCTTGCTCTTTCCTACCCGGATGGAGACAGTTGGGCTTAGGATATAGGACACTTGACCATGGTACTTCTCAAATACAATTACCAAATAAGATACAGTGTCTACTCAATTTGAAGGCTTAACAACAGATCACATATTAGTCTCAGTATGTCCCATGTAAAATCTGGGATACACTTATACTCAAATAATGGTTCATCCCCTGAAGTTTTATATGGGATATACTTATATTAAAAAGAAAGTCTATGTCTTTACCAGACAGAATTGTAAAACAGCAGCAAGTGTTCTTCAGGACAAAAAGACAACAACCTGCAAACCAAATCTGACATATATTTGGAAATATATTTGGAATATTTGGAATATATTTGACATATATTTGGAAATCTGGCAACCCTAATCTCTAGCCTTCATATCACACCTGGCTCTCAATGCCCTGCTTGAAATTCTCAATGAATGTCCCACAGCACCTCAACAGTTCTGAAGGGCCAGCTCTATGTCTCTACTGCTACCCTGAACCCCAATTTCACTTTGTATCACCCCACATCTTTGGCTAGGGAGCTTCTTCCTTCTGTGTACCCGAAGCCTCACCTGGTGCATTGGTCATCATTGAGCCAAATTCCCAACAGACACAATTCAAGAGAGAAAAGACTTATTTGAGTTCATGGTTTCAGTTCGAACACACCATGATGGTGGGAAGGCATGGCGTAGAGAGTAATCTGAAGAGTATGTGGATGGAACTCCTCACACCTTGGCACCAGTATCAGGAATGCTGGCACCTTACCAGCTTTCTCCTTTTCCTCCTTTCATTCTGCCTGGGTCTCCCAGTTCATGATCTGGTGGTACTCACATTCAGGGTAGGTCTTTACTTTCAATTAATTCTGGTAGTGCCCTCAAAGATATACCCAGAGGTGCGCCTTAACCATCTCCTAGACCAGTGGCTCTCAACCTTCCTAAGGCTTTGACTTTTTAATACAGTTCCTCAAGCTATTGTGACCCCCTCCCCAACCACAAAACTATTTTTGTTGCTATTTCCTGTCATTTTGCTACTGTTACAAATCGTAATGTAAATCTCCGATATGTAGGATATCTGATATGCGACCCCGGTGAAAGGGTCATGTGCCCTGCCCCCACAAATGGGTCGCAACCCATAGATTTAGAGCCACCGTCCTGGGTTATTCTAACTCCAGTTAAACACTCCTGTTTCCCTTCATCATTTACATCTTTCACCTAGACAAGTTGACAGCGAAAGTCTTATTTTCCTTCTCATGCATCCTGTAGATCCATCCTCAATGTCTTATGCTGATTCTTTTGTGTTTGTTTGTTTGTTTTTCGAGACAGAGTTTCTCTGTGTAGCAGCCCTGGCTGTCGTGGAACTCACTCTGTAGACCCTGCTGGCCTTGAACTCACAGAGATACCTGCCTGCCTCTGATCTGCCTGTCTCTGCCTCTAGAGTGCTAGGAGTAAAGACATGTGCCACCCTGCCCAGTATCTTACTCTGATTCCTATCCCCTCCCTCTTAGAACTGTACCAGCCTGGCATCTCTCCATACCCTCTCACCTCCCCGCTATCACTATCATTTATAGTTCTGACAAAGGCAGTCCCTGCTAGTGAGGACTCGCCTTCTCCTCTGGTTTACAGACAAAAATCTACTCCACAACAACAGCACCCTCTGCAATAAGACTTTTTTTTCCTGCCAGCCAGTTCCCAAATAATGACAAGAAGACTTTTTATTAATTGTGAAAGCTTAGCCTTAGCTTAGGCTTGTTCCTAACTAGTTTTTACAATGTAAATTAACCCATATATTTTAATCTGCATTCGTTTACATGGCTCAGTTACCTTTACTCTCTGCTCATCCTGCTTCCTCTGCATTTGGCTGGTGATTCCACCTTTCTTCTTCCCTGAGTCCTCTCTGTCCCTCTTCTTACCTAGCTATTGGCCATTCAGCTTTTTGTTACACTAATCACAGCAATACATTTTCATACAGTGTACAAATATCCCACAACAACCCTCTACAGTATCTATCTGCAGATTCTAACATCTTTGCAATGTAGAAACCCATACTCTAGTTACATGCAGGAAACTCCCCATTTCTATAGACAGGACACAATGTCACATTTCTGTTCAATAGACCCCCAACTGTTCTTCCTCACCTGTCCTATTCAGTTGTACATCATTTTTTGAACAGAATTAGCTTAAAATTTCTCTTTATACAAATACAGCAATAGAAGTTCCTTCTGGCTCTTTGCATAGGATTCAGCCACCTTGATAAGCATCACTACCCATTAGCATTACTATCTGTAGCTTTATCTGAAGGCTCTTTATCTCAGGATGGTGGCTTTGTGGGGTTTGTACCTTTTAGACTGGGCAGAGAGCTATGACACCTATTTGGGATATGTCTGATTAACATTCTGAACATAGGCATGTTGCTTTTAATCAAGTAACTTGTTATGTGCAATGAGAAACCACAGAAGGCCATCAGCTCCTTGAAAATGCAGACACAGGTGCAATTTCCATAGAAAAAGGTTTGAGAAGGGATTGACAAGCATGGAGACGCTATCTTTTAAACATCACTGCCCTACAAAGACTCTTGGCACCCTATCTCTGTGTTGTATGGGACAGTGAAGAAGCAACCCATGACGCCACTCTGTTCCTGATTGAAATGTTAAGGGATGGTGAGATGGATAAGTGGGTAACTGCATCGGCACAGCTATGGGGAAGTTATCAACACTAAAATGAGACTTTCTGGTGGTACAGTTGTTTGAGGGGGGCCATGTATACCCTATACATAACCCCTCAGCCATGCCCTGTAGGCCCAGTAAACTCTTTGGTTCACCTAATAGTCTAGCCTTCTGTGGAACTGCACTTTGTCACTTGGGACTTATAAAGAGGGGATAGACATTTGTTTACATCTCCCTAAGAACAGAGTTCCCTGTAACAGACAGAATGACTTGCTGATAAGCAAGCAACATCTTCAGATTTTCTTTTACTTCAAAGTATGATGGCACTGTGATCACTTCAGCGGATCAAATGATTGGTTGATGGCTTCATTTAATGATCTATAGGCAATCTATCTTTACTGGGGCTTATTGGTCACCAATTCTAGTCCCAGGCTCCTGGGTTTTAAAGATATAAAGGAAGTCTAGATACACCTTCAAGGATATCTCAATCAAGACAAAGTCACTCTTGTGAACAATACTGTTCTAAAAGCAGATGTTGGTAAGTCACACAAACCCAAAATATAACCTGGTAGTAGGCAAACCATCAATTGTTGAAAAAAAAAATGAATGAATTGGTGAATTCATCCACTTATTCACCTGTCTTTTCCAGAGTGAAAAGTCAGAGAGATGTGACTATAATAAAATGTTGCCTGCATTCCAAAGTCAAACACCTCTAGAGTAAAGAGTGTTCCTGGAAGTGGAACAAATATGGGGGAACTGGTCAAAAATAAGGGATGTTATGTCTGTGACCAGGGTGTGCTCTGTGGCTTTGCAGTCTTCCAATTAACCTATTTGGATGCTGTCATACTGCTACCTTGAAATGTTAGTTCTTTTCAACAAGCCCTAACTCCCACTGTGGACTTTTCACTGGACTCTCCAAGTTGTCACATACTCTGCTGAATAAAGAGAAGGACCCAATTTCAGAAGAGCAGTCATTTGGTATATAAACAACCCTGGAGCCAGGGAGGGAAAAAGGCCTTGACCTGAGACTGTTTCACAGGCCAGTACTGAGGAGCGAGTGGGAGCCCAAGCTCCTGACTCTTCCTCAGGACACTTTCCCATCTGAAAGCCAAGCTAAACAACTACTCTATTCCGTCTCAGGGTGCACGTACTACTTCTCATATACAAAAGCCATCCTACCTACATCCTTCCAGTCTTTGTCCTTCCCGTTTCTAGCCTTGCCATATTTTTGCCTACTTACTTTGGAGTCCCAGTTTCTCTATTAATTTTAATGTGTGGTTTTTTTGCTGCTACAGTGTTGCATGAATCCTAATTGGTCTTAGAAAAACCCGGAGCCAGATATCAGGGTGAAAGTTGAAAGATCTGAGAAGCAGAGCAAGCCACAGCCACCACCTCTTACCTCACCAACTCCTCAGCTTGTAAGAACCAAGTTCCTGTCTCCTCCCGCCTTATATTCCTTTCTCTGCCCAGCCATATCACTTCCTGTTTCAACCTTCCTAGTGCTGGAATTAAAGGCATGAGATCCCAAGTGCTGGAATTAAAGGTGTGTGCCACTACTGCCTGGCTGTTTCTCTTTTAGACTCTTTTAATCTCGTGTAGCTCAGTGTGGCCTTGAACTCACAGAAATCCAGACAGATCTCTGCTTCTGCCTCCCAAGTGCTAGGATTAAAGGTGTGTGCCACCACTGCCTGACCTCTATGTTTAACTCTATGGCTGGCTCTGCCCTCTGATATTCAGACAAGCTTCATTTCCTAGACTACAAACATATCACCACACTACAGCCTGTGGTTTGTATCTGTTCAAAAATCTCATAACCTCTAAGGATTTTTAAACAATATTTTTTTTAAAAAAAAATACAAGACCTGCTTTTATTCTTATAGTAACAGTTTAACTTACAGGCAAGGAATGACCACAAGAGAGCTGGACTCAGTGCTGTTTACAATTTATTTATGTCGGTAGCACTAAAATACATTACGCCTTGTGGATCATATTTCCACAACACACATTAATACCAATCCACACTCCATGGTAACTGCCTACACCACCTCCCATCAAAACCAAGCAAACACAGCAAACACTTCATGGTCGTGCCCTCAAACCTAAGGTGACACCGTCCCAGACTCCTAGCTATGGCAGTGCCCATAACTAACAAAACTTCCCCTTTCTACAATGCTGGACCCAACTGCTGGCATCTCAAGCCCACCAACACTTTTTATAATGCCCTCCCTTCCAAGGCGACAAAGTTCCAGTTAACAGACCCCCATGGCCATGAGGAAGGAACACATCCCCAAGAGGCACGTGCAGCCCAGAAGTGAGGCAGCATCAGAACTACTTGGTGCTCAGTGCAAAGGGCAGGTTAGGTGGCAGCATGGCATGGATTTGACAGGGTGGTGCTTGTGAAGGAAAGGGCCAATACTTGCAATAGAAAGAACTAAGGTCAAGCTTCTTGCTTGATAGCTGATTATTCTGCATATACCTGTGTGTGCCCTGTGTTTGTGTAAGAAGCCAGTGGCATTGACCTACGAAAGCTAGAAATGGTATTGATAGGCAAAACCTTTTGACTGAAGGACAAACATTTCTCCAAGAAGATGAGATTTCCCAAAAACTAAACTATATTTGGTGTCAATTCTGACATCTGGAGAAGATTAAGAATTGAACAATAAATATAAGGAAAGACTCTACATCTGAAGTGGCTCATGATGGCCTCTCGTTGCCAGAGTACTGAATCCAAAGAACCCTAACACCCATGGCTCAAGGCGCAGCTTACATTACCTGTAAGTTCCGCTGTACTAAAACTGCACACTGTACCACCGCCAGGAGACAGTCTGTCATGAACACATACATACCCAGCTCCCTACTGAACCCTACTGGACTCCTACAGCTACAAATACTTCAGTGCTCGGAGCAGGGCTTGGACTGCTAAAAAGAACAAGGCAGATCCTTACAACAAGAGGAAAAGGCTACAGATTTAGTGTTGGGTAAAAGCAAAGTTACAAGGCTGAGGCTGTGTCACAAGCTTATACTATACAGGCCACCCGGGATTGTCACCTCCATCTCCAACACCCCTGATCCTAACGATCCGTGGGCACACGTCCATAATCCTGCTAAGCAAGTGGCCCTGGGCGGTACCGAAAGGATGCCGCTGCCGTGTGCGTGTGCACCACACACGAGAGCGGCTGCTGTGGCTGCCGCCAAGTCCAGCCTAGTGGTTCCCTTTGGTCGACTTCTTCTTCGAGTCCTCTTTCTGCTTCTGCTTCTTCCTCTTGCCACCTTCCTTGAGCCCTGCTGAGGTCATGGGGGCATCCAAGTTACCAGAAACCCACTGCCTGTCCTGCTCTTCATCTTCCCGGTTGCTTTTAGACACAAGTTTGACTGTCCAGGCAGGCTTGGGTGGCTTCTGTGGGCGGGTGCTGACAGAAGGGGCCAGAGTCTAGGCTGGAGCTGGGGCCTGGGCCGGGCCGGGGACCGGGCTGGGGAGGGGGCCCGAACTGATGCTGGGGCCAGGCCAGAGGCCAGAACTGGTGTGTGTCTTGACCATTCCCCACAATTCTCTTTGTAGTAATTTTTTTTTGCCATTAACTATCTTAGTATAAGTTGATATTGATTTGAAGTTGCCCATTCCGCTACCGCCAAATGATGCTGAAGAGAATGAAGTGATACCCCCATGCCCTAGTGAGCCGAACCGAGTGAATCCTGTATCAAAAGCAGGAAATCTGGCCAGGCGGTGGTGGTGCACGCCTTTAATCCCAGCACTCCGGAGGCAGAGGCAGGTGGATCTTCGAGGCCAGCCTGGTCTCCAAAGCAAGTTCTAGGAAAGGCGCAAAGCTACAGAGAAACCCTGTCTCAAAAAAAATCAAAACAAAACAAAACAAAACAAAAAACCAGGAAATCCACCTCCAAAAGGAGGAAATCCACTGAATGCAGAGAAAAACTAGCCTGCACCCCGGTTTCTGCTTCCTCAGGGACCCCTTTGGTTCCTAAAAAAAGTCATCAAATGGGTCTTCAAAGAGGTCAAATGAAAATGGGTCCCTTCCACCAAAAAATTCCCTGAAGACATCATCTGGATTCCGGAATGTGAAGCCAAACTCAAACGGACTGTCAAAATGACTTCCACCTCCTCCTCCACCACCATTTAATCCTTCTTTGCCGTATTTGTCATAGATGTCCCGCTTTTTAGCATCCGATAACACCTCATATGCCTCAGCTATTTGTTTGAATTTCCGCTCTGCTTCTTTATTTTCAGGATTTTTTTGTCCGGATGCCATTTCAGTGCCTGAAATTTCCGATACGAAATATTCCAATACGCCTTTTTAATGTCGTCAGGTGAGGCATGTCTCTGCACCCCAGAACTTCATAGTAATCCACCATGTTTTAACAGATTGTTGGAACAAATCCGACGCGGTGGCCGGCAGGGGGCGTAGTGGGGTGGGGTGTCGGGCAGCCGGTCTCCTCGCGGCTCTGGCACAGCTGCGCTGGTGGCGGTGGCAGCTTTAAACAATATTTTTATTGATTCTTCGAGAATTTCATACTATGTATTTTGATAATATTTGCCTTCCTCCAATTCTCCCATAAGCAGCCTCTCCACACTTTATTTCTACCCACCTTTGAGATTACTTCCTTTTCTGTTTTTGTTTCCCCATCAAGTCTTGTTTGTTGCCAGCTCGTCTTGGGATTGAGGACTGATCTTGTGTGTGGTCAGCCTACCAGGGCTCTCTCTCTTCTTCTTTTTTTTTTTTTTTGGTTTTTCGAGACAGGGCTTCTCTGTGTAGCTTTGCGCCTTTCCTGGATCTCGCTCTGTAGACCTGGCTGGCCTCGAACTCACAGAGATCCGCCTGCCTCTGCCTCCTAAGTGCTGGGATTAAAGGCGTGCGCCACCACCGCCCAGCTTCTCTCTCTTCTAACAGCCATCAAACACTGATACCCCCCAGCTAAGGGTGGGATCCCTGCCCACCTTCCCCACTGTGTGCTGGGATTTTGTATGGCTGGAGCTTGCTCAGGTCTTGTGTATGCTGTCATAATCATTGTGAGTTCCTACGTTCAGCTTTCCTGTTGTGTCTGAGAAATACTTTTCTTGATTTTATTCACCACAGTTGGTGCTTAGAATCTTTCTGTTCCCCCTTTTGAAAAGATCCCTGATCCTTGTGGAAAGGGGAATGATATGTATGTCCCATTTAGGGCTGAGCACTCCATGGTCACTTATTCTCAGCACATCAACCAGCTGAAGGTCTCTATGTTAATTGCAATCTACTGCACTGAAAAGCTTCTCTGATGGGGGTAAGATATGTTTTCATCTATGGGTATATCAACAAATCATTAGGAGTCATGTTAATACTATGTCCATTTAACAGAATTATAATATTGGGTTTGCTCCCAGAGTAGCAGTTCTTAACCTGTGGGTTACAACCCTTGTGGGGGGTCAAATGGCTCTTTCACAGGGGTCACCTAAGACTATCAGAAAACACATATATTTACATTATGATTCATTCATAACAGTAGCAAAATTAGTTATAAAGTAGCAACAAAAATGTTATGGTTGGGGGTCACCCCAACATGAGGAACTGAATTAAAGGGTCACAGCATTAGGAAGGTTAAGAACCACTGCCCTAGAACTTATGACTTATCAAGCCACAGGTTCTTGGTCCCTTTAATAGTATCAGATGTGGGCTCTATCTTATGGAGATGGCCTTAGCTCCAATCAGAATGTGGCTGGTTATTACCATATTCATGCCACTATCGCACTGGGGGTTATCTCGTCAGGGGTTATGGAACTTTTGAGAGGTGGTTAGGTCATAATGACAGAGAATACCCCAGTTTTCCTTTGCTCCTTCTATATTTGAGAATCCTAAGAACTGTCACTCATTAAACAGAAGGCCCTTACCAGCCACTGAATCATACTCACCTTCATCTCCTACTGACAGCCTCCAGAACTGGCGAAACTCAATGTCTGTGGTATGAGGTTCCCCCATCCATGATGCATGAACAGAATAAGGCACTCACCTAGTTCAGAGACCAAAGTGCAGTGTTGAAACTGAGCCATAAAATGGTAACTCCCCTGCTCCTAAAAACCACTCCAGCTATTTTTTAGGGGATAGGCACAGAATACCAGGACTTGACCTAAAATGATGACCTCAACAGTCTTGTGAAACCAGTCTTTGATGAATAGACTGAGAAACCAGAATAGGGACCTCGGGGATCTGTAATAGGAATAAGAGTCTGAACAATTATGAAACAGATCAGAATCATCCTTAAGTGCCACCTAGATACAGTCAACGGCTTAACTGGCCACTTCAGTTCCCTTGCTACCAACCAAATGTGACCAATTTGATCACGCCTGTCTGTTAGTCTTCATTGAAGTGGACTCTCCCTCTCCATTTTTATCTCTATCACAGGGTCTAGGGTATCCCAGGCTGATCTGAACCTTGATATGTACCTAACGATGACCTTAATTGATCTTTCTGCTCTCACCTCCCAAGTGAAGGGATTACAGGCTGGTAACACCATGCCAAGTTTATGCAGTGCTAGACAAAGAACCTAGGGCTTCATCCTTGTTAAACAAACACACTCCCAACTGAGCTATAGCCTTAGTCCAAAGCTCCTCCTTTCTGCAACCAGGTGCTATGGTGTTGGTTTCTACACAGTTGGGGAGTGAACTTTCTCTGGGTGTGGGATAATTAGTGAAATGGTCTTCGGAACCCCCAGACATTCCCATTAGGGGTGGGGGCAAAGCTGCTGTGTTTCCACACAAAGGAGATTAATCTATTCTGTTAGAGGGTAAATCAAATTAAGAATGGACTTAGAAAGTTGTGTGGGGTTTTTCTCTACCACTGAGCTAAATCCCCAATCCCGGAAGTTTTTTTTCTTGTGGGAAGGAAACATGGAGAGTCTGTTTCCAGTGCCTCCTTGACCTCAACTCAGTGTAATACCCAAGGGCAGGCAAGCCATTGAGTTTTTACCTTCCAGGTGCCTTGTGGATCTTACTTTCTGTTACCTCCTACTTTAAAAAATTCCATCTCTGTTACACATGAGCTGTATCCTGTTTGTATAGATACAGAAGTTGGGGTGACCAGGGGCACACCTAGCTAGGCAGAAGGGTAAAGCTTGCCAAGGAGCAGCAATGGTTCACAATATCATGGCTGAGCCAAGTATTCAAACTAACACACTGCAGCATTCGAAGTGGCAGTGCTTAGATGTCAGGAGTAAATTTTGTCGAAGTATTACAGACTGGATTGTGTTGTCCTCCCCCAGAATGGTCTTGTACTAACACCCTAGGAGCTACAAATGGAAACCCACTTGGAAACAGGGTCTTTGCAGATGATCACATGAGGATGAGGCCATCTGGAAGAGGCTTCACTCCACTAGAACTGCTGTCCTAATAAAAAGGGTAACTGAGGCACACCAAGTGAGGGGAGTGGGAGAGTGGAAGGAGAGAGAAGGAGGGAGGGAGGGAGGCAGGCAGGGTGAGCGAATGAGTGAGGGGGTGAGAAGGAAAGAGTGCAAGTGAGCAATCAAGTACTAGAGAGGGGAGAGAGGGAATGTAAGTGAATAAGTGAGCACAAGACAGAAAGGGAGAGAGGGACAGGGAGGGAAGGAGAAGAGGCAGTGGAGCGAGGGGCAGGGGGAGAGAGGGAGGGGGAGACACGAAGACAGCTGTTACCCTTCCTCAAGCCAAGGAATATCCAGAAGCTAAAAGCAGAATATGGATCAAATCTTTTGCTAGAGGGTACAAAACTCTTAGCTTTGTATTTTTGGCCTTCAGAACTGTGAGGATAAAATTCTGTTGTTTAAGCTGCTCCATCTGTAGCCTTTAGTTATAGCTACCTGGCAAGCTAAGATGGTGAGCAAAGGTCATGTATCAGAGACAACTCAGAGCAAGAGCAAACATCTCACCTGCTCAAGGGAGTGGCCACCATCAATTCACATAGAAGCAGCACAGAGTACAAGGGCTTTCTGAATCAGTGTGGAGCACTGCCTTCACCCCAGCAGCACAGAGTACGAGGGCTTTCTGAATCAGTGTGGAGCACTGCCTTCACCCCAGCAGCACAGAGTACGAGGGCTTTCTGAATCAGTGTGGAGCACTGCCTTCACCCCAGCAGCACAGAGTACGAGGGCTTTCTGAATCAGTGTGGAGCACTGCCTTCACCCCAGCAGCACAGAGTACGAGGGCTTTCTGAATCAGTGTGGAGCACTGCCTTCATCCCACTGTAACCCTGGCTCACTGTGATCACCTACAAGCCATGGGAGATGAACTTTCCAGGAAAAAGTTTTTGTTATTAAAATAGAACTCAGTAAAATGAAGCACCATTCAGAACTGAGAACAACAGGGGCTTTGGGGACGGAAGGAATGGTGATTAAGTAAAATGGGAAATCGATATTTCCATTTAACCTTTGCTTTCACATCTCCTACTTGTGAACTTCGGTCCATGACCATGGGAATATGCAACAATTGGAAACACAGTTGCAAAGTTGGTAGTAAGTGGAAGCCCCAAAAATGCCAGGGAAAAATGAGGTCCACATGGTGCCTGGACCAATAGCATCAGTCTATTGGGAGGATGTTACCAAGGTAAATTTCCAGCTGTCCCATGTCTACAAGATGAAGGACCCTGGGTGGGGGCCCAGGCACTTGCATTCTAACAAGCCTTCCAAGAAATTCTGATCTGCAGAAGTTTGAGAACAGCCTGGCTAGGCAAAGTACACAAGAAAGAGAAATGGGCAAGGCAGCAAAATCTCAAATAATGCCCTCATATACTACTTTGCTTAAATAATTTCATGCCACACTTCAAAAACAGATAAAATCAAATTATAAAATGATTACATGTTAGATTTTATCTGAAAGTCTATAAACAGCATCATTCACTAGTCCTTCTACAAGGAGCAAAGGCCACTGGATCTTCTGGGTGATACGTGCCAGCAATCATTTATTCTTTACATGACCCATATACACAATACATCATCTACTATTCCAGTTCACTTTTGTAGCAGGGATTTTAAGAAAAAAACTGCAAAGATGTGAAAGAATTTGAATTTCTCTCATTATTTTCCCAGTCCTTCCCAGCTTCATGGCAGTATTCTTGGTTGCTCTCTCGTAGGTTTTACTTCATTTCTATTTATGAAGCTGGTTTATGTTTACATTGTTACATTTTAGATTAGGAAATTCAACTTAATCATGCTTGCCTGTGTGGGACTTGCATATTAAGTTAACCAAGTATCTCCTTATGTCTATGTATTGTTAAAAGGATATTCCTTTAGCCACTTTAACTAACATGAGGTGGCTTAGATTAAGCATCTATGTATCTTCCTGGTAAAACTTAAAATTGACACAAATCAGAAAAGCCTCCTGATCTTGCCAGATTTTTCCTGTGGAGTGTCTCAGTACCTTGACTCAGGCTAGTCTTGCTTAAATCAAGCCTAGCTTGACTTCTCCCTTTATTTGTTTCTGTCAACTGTGGGGATGTCTGGTACTGAGCTCTCTCCATCCAGGGCTCTGCTCCAAGAGCACTCAAACGCCTCACAGAACTTGCCAAACAACTCTGTCTGCTCATTTTGTAGCCATGAAAACTGATGCCCAGAGACAGAAATGTCACAGAGCAAGTAAACAGGAGAGCACTCCAACAAGCCACCAACCTTCAGGGTATGCCCTCTTAATCACAAGGGGCCTCAAGCCTATAGCAACACAAATGCCTGAACATGGTTTTGACAGTCACGAGAAGGATTAATTAGAAAGGAAATAAACACAGAGTGCTTCACTTTCAATAGGGAGCAGTAACTCTGCTAGAAGGCAAACACATCCGGTACCAAAGAAATTGTTAACTGTCTTGGTTTCCGTTCCTGTTGCTGTGATAAACAGCTCAATAAAAGGAACCTGAGAAAGGGTTTTAGCTCACAGTTCAAGGTACTCCATCATGGTGGGGAAGTCAAAGCAGCAAGAGCCTAAAGCAGCTGGTCAACTTGTACTCACAATCCAGAAACAGCTGAACGAATAGTTGCTAGTGTTCAGCTCACTTTCTTCATTTTATGTAGTACAGGATACCAGTGGAGCAATGGTGCAGGCCATGATGGCTGCATATTCCACCTCAATTAATGTAATCAAGACAGGCCCCACAGGCATGCCTGGAGTCCCATTTTCCCAGGTGATTCTAAATTTTGTCAACTTGACTATACTAATCATCACAGTAACTAAATATATTAAAAAGTACTTATGTGTGTCCCTAACCCCATTAGTACCACAGGGAATTCTTTAAGAATTGCACAATACCATGATTGTGGTTACAGACTGAGCTCTGAAAGATTGAGTTTCTGTAGGTAGTGAATTCATCTTTTGCAATTTTGTGTCCTGGGTGTGACGCAGAGTGGACATCAATATCACATAAATGACAGCTAGTGAATTCATAGGAATACTAAATGCTAATATGTAACCTAGTTTGAACCTACCTCTTCTGTTAATACTTTGCCTGACATGCACTAGTATGTTCTGATTCTAAATGATGACATTTCCACAGACAAAAGATGTTTAAAATGTTGGAGAAGATCCAAAATGAATCTCAAGTTATATAAAAACTATCAAGCAGAGTTCTGCTCCCTAGACAGATTCAAGTATAATCTAGCCACAAAGCAACTCTGAGTATTCAGCAGGTGTCTTTTCTAGAAGTGATGAAAGAGTATATAAAACTGTTTATCATGTAATTGAGTTTACTTGACAGCTGACTTTCACAATACCTTATCACCATTACAGCGAGAACCCTTGCATGCAGCTTAATTTTCAGTTTCCAGTCATAATGCTGTTTCTCAAAATACTTCATCCTATACTCAATCATTAGCAGCTGCAAAAAGGGCCAACAGTGATTACACTCTTATGAAGTTTAAAATTATGTGATTAACAGATGAGACCACTGTTGCATTTAGTGAAGTTTGTGCCTGGAAAATACAGTAACTATAAAGTCACTCTGAGAAGTTTCAGAACCTTTTTACTGTCATCTTTATTTAAAAAATACAAATATTTTTAAATGTTGGATTTTTGAAGCATCATACAAGAAAGAGATCTACATCAAATTAGTAACTCAAGACACCAACTCCATCCACTAATGTAACAATACAGTATTTAGGATAAATTAAAAATTTTCATTGTATCAACACTTCAGAAAACAAGTTATTTCTAACATGCTGCTATAATTAAAATTAAAACAGCCAGTTTCCAGCAGCAAACTTAGTGCTTGCTTAAAATAAACATAAAACGGATGGTGAGTTGATGCAAACATTCCACGTCTGAGGAGAAAAACACATCTTGTGAATTCTAACAATTAGCCAATATAATCTTGTTTTTCAAAGGGACACTGCCGGCCCTCTAACTGGAGCCAGGCTTTCAAGGTTTACATTAGGCTACTGTGGAAAAACTCCTGGTGGGAGAATGGACTGGGATGTGATAACTTAAAATAATCTGTCAACTTTCCAGGACAGTGAGACCAGCTTTTCATTAATAGTCACATATTAGAACAGGAATGAGAGGCAAAGTATTTTGAAATTTGCATATATCATTGAGTTGAACCTTCTATCAAGGTCAAGTCTGAAAAATACACTTGAACCTGTATTAGTCTTGCTGAGTACATTCAGTATATACTTTTGCATTTTGTTCAGGGTTGCTATTTAGACTGTGGGGATTTAAGAAATATTGCTTACTTTTAAAACAAGAGTAAGTGCTTCTTTTATAATGAATAAAGTTAAAATATTTGGCAGGTAAAAGCATCACACTTTCAAATACTCCCAAGAAAACAGTAAGGAGAAGAACAGCTTTCTATGCTTTTTTAAAAGCTCCTTTTTCAGACTGTTTATAGAAAGTAACATGAAATACTGCAGTTAATGGGAAAACTAAGGGACTAGTTCCCACTTACACCAAATGGAAAAAAAAATTTAAACGACCTATCAACTGTAATGGAAAATGTGACTCAAAATTTAATGGAGCATGGCATCTTTGCATGAAAGATCAAGTTTGATTATACACTTGAAAAGTCCCATGGTGACACTATGAGTGCATTTAGTTTGGGGAAAAGTTTAACATCTTTCTCAGAAAAAAAAAATTAGTTTTAGTTTTTTCCTAACAAACAAAACAGTGGTTACGAAGTCCAGCGCCACCAAGCAACCTTCATTCTGTCCCATACTGCTGAGAAGGAATCGAAGGCAGGACGCACGTCCAGGACAGTGAACTGGTAGTCCTTGTTGACCTCACCGCCATCATAGTAATCAATCACATACCTAACTTCTGTGCCACAACGGTTGATGATCCAGTCATGCCTGTCGAAAGGCAACTCATACCTGGAATGAAAACACAATAGTGAATGTTAAGTGCTGGTCTGCATTCAGTCTTGGTGTAAGCAGAAAGAAAGAGTGGAAAACAGCACATGTTCAGATGCCGCTCTCACATGCAAACACCTAGCAGGGGAGATGGGACTTGGGCAATCAGTCTATGGTGCTTAGAAAATGTGGTATTGAAAACTATGACGAGTCAGACCATCTGTCCATAAAGGAAAAAAGGTTCATGGGAAAGAGACTCAGGCTGGGAGGCTGGAGAAAAGAGGCAAGATAAATAAAAGAGTAAAAGGAGAGTTCTAAGGATCTTGAAAAAAAGCACATTTCGGGGCTGGAGAGATGGCTCAATGGTTAAGAGCACTGGCTGCTCTTCCAGAGGACCTGGGTTCAATTCCCAGCACTCACATGGCAGCTCATAACTGTAAGTTCAGATCTCCAGGATCTGACACCTTCACACCAGTGCATATAAAATAAAATTTAAATTTAAAAAAAAAAATGCACATTTCAATCCTTGGAGAATGAAGTAGGAAGCTAGCCACTTCCCCCCATAATTCCATCCATTTATGAGTAAACTCAAGGAGATAAGGAAATGTAGGCAGGATAAGAAGTTTTAGAAGATGGAAGCACTTTTCTCACTCTGATTTTGGTGGTGAGAATGTGGACAATGGCTTAAGGAATGTCAATAGCAGCTCTACACTGACACTTACCCCATCCAGGAACGAATTCTTGCCCTTGGTGAATATTCTTTGGCTTTGCCTCCAAATCGGACCAATGATGGGCCACAAGGACACTCACTGAAAATGTCCAAATAAGAATAGTCTATTAAAAATATTTTCTTTCCTTTGACAGGATGATGTTCCAGTTTTGTGGTAATGTCTTTTTTTTTTCTGTATTTATTTGCTTTATTATCACATTTACAGAAAACAATAACTTCAAACAGAATTCAAATAAATTGGCTCTATTTGTTGCAAACATTTCTCTTTCCTTTTGGATTCTGTATGTCTCCTCTGGGCATCTGCTTGGTTTTCCTGCCAGATTCAGGAGACAGGACCTTCTCATCTG
Source organism: Peromyscus eremicus (assembly GCF_949786415.1). NCBI lineage: Eukaryota > Metazoa > Chordata > Mammalia > Rodentia > Cricetidae > Peromyscus > Peromyscus eremicus. Next base: position 20,633,490 of record NC_081439.1, on the reverse strand, counting down.
GGACAAGAGCACAGGCACACTCTCAGAAAAAAAGTGCTATGTACTGTGTATGTTCTTTCTCTTTTGCATAGAGCAGCTAGGGTTTCTTCAGAGAAACAACAGAAACTGCTCTCTACAGTCAGCCCTTTGGGTCTATGGGCTCCATTTTCACAGATTCAACCAAGTGTATACTAAAAATACTTGGAAAAACACTGTGTCTGAGGACTGGGGATATAGCTCACTTGTTACAGTACTTGCCTACCATGCACAAATTCAAGGTTATCCTTAGGTTACATAGAGGTCTGCCTGGGCCACATGAGACTGTCTCAAAAACAAACAAAACAGTAATAAGCATATCTGATTTTTATTCCTTTTCATTGTACCTTAAATAAAACAGTACAACTATTTATAAAACATTTACATTACTTTAGTCAATTATAAATGGTAGTCTAAAACATGAAGGAAAATGTACACATACTGCATGAAAGTGCAATGAAATTAAAGAGGACTTTCAGCTTCCATGGCTTTTGTTATCCTTGGATGTCCTGGAACCAATCCAAGAATATTGTGGGGCGGGGGGGGGGGGGGGGGGAAGGACTTCATTGTTTCATTTCAACCAATTAAGAGATTTTTTTGAAGCAAAAAAGAATGGAGGCTGACTTCCAGGAACTAGCTGTAAGTACTGCTGAACCTGTTTTTTAAGTAACCTGACCACTGGCAGTATCCTAATTAGAGACCTTGGCTGAGTTCTCTTAAGTATCTGTCCTTTACTGGTACAGAGGATATACAAGATCCTCCCCTTAAAAGACACAAACCTGATTCGCTGATGGGGGTTGGAGGACTGGCCCATTAAGACAGGAGCCACTTATCTTGTTAGTTGATCCTATTGGTAAGACAAGCTATATTCCTACCATGTAAAGGAGAAAAGAATCCATATCCAGAGTACAACAAAGCCTGACTGTGAGCTACTGGCTTTCTAGTATCTCTTCTCAAGAGGCTAACAGGCAAAGCAGTAAACTCAATCTACGTAACTTTTCTTTTGAGACATTAGAGGGTGCTTTTATGGCCTAGCTAATTTTGCCAGAAATCTATAAAATGACTAGAGGTGATAGAACTGACAGGCTGAAATTCCTTCTGCTTCTATTTCTTTGCTTTTAAAATCACGCTGCAAGTAGTGAACAGGTGGCTTTAATTAGTGTACATTTTTTAACCTAGGTTATGACAGTTACTTGCATCTGAGTTAACCAGCCAGCTCTTTCCTCTAGGTCAGGGGTTACCACCAGGAAAGTCTACCCACCTGGCATCCAGCTAGCCAACACCCACATCATGCTAATACTGAAATGCTCACTGTAAATGCAAAAACCAGAGAAACTACCTTAAAAATAAGGCAGCAAGTGGCTTTTCTCCACGAAAATTATTAATCATGCTTTGGAAGGAATTTGAAATGTAAACCAGATTATAACAGGACCTAGTTCTTTGTGAAGATATTCCCCATCCCTCCACTTCTGGAGGTGGTGCTCTCAAATAAACATCAAGCCATTCTGGACGGGGTCAGGCACCCTCAAGCCAGCCCAGTTTGTAGAGTTGCAACAAACCTTCCAAGTGATATGGAGAACCACTGCTCCTTCAAGTGACCTATTATCTCTGAGAAAAGGAGCCCATGTGAAGACACATCTTTAAGGTCAGTCCTTACAAGGATTCCAAATACTGCTGAAGGAACAAAAGCTCTTTCCTACATGCCCTGAAATCACAAAGCAATTTAGTCTCATTTCCAACGTGCTCTGCTCTGCTTTAATGACTGACCTACGATAATTCTTTCACTGAGAGATGGAATCTCCATCTCCCCTTTGAATCTGGTCAGGCTTGGGATACCTGAGTCTTTTTAGCTACATCAGAAAAGGAGATTTGGCTTCTGTCTGGTGCTTTTGAGAGCTCAGTTTCTGGAACCTAGCCACTGTGATGTAAGGCAGCTGAAACAGTCACATTTAGAGGCTGTGAGCAGGTACCCCTTTGCCGGATGGGCACATGGTCATGCCTTCAGAAAACTAGCCCACAGCTCTGCAGCAGCCATTTCTGACAGCCTGATCATCTGAGGCCTAAGCCAGCATGAAGCAGAGCTGAGCTATCTTTGCTTCAAATTCTCTACAAACCTAAAGCTCGGGGAGTAAGAAAGTGTGGTATGTCCTATGAGGATGATCACTGCTACACAAATGAATAACAAATTATTTAAAGTTAACACCATAGAAAGGCTGATATGAAGTAAAAAAAAATGCAGGAAAGTTTTTTTAAATTTTATATACTTACTGAGCATGAAGGGCTTCCCACTTCAAAATCTCCTTCCAAGCTTGCTCATTATTCTGATTGTGGATTCTAATGATATTATACATATCTTTCTGACTAATATCATCATCCTTCCACTTCCACCTAAGAAAGAACATGTTAAGTTTCAACAAATACTATTGATAAAGCCAAAAGTTACTCCATGCATTCATAAAATGGTTTATACTTTTTATACACTGAAATCAAAGATTGAAGGTTCATCTTAATCTTATTTCATGGAATTCCCAAAAGCATACTAACAGAAACATCTATTTTTATGGTAGTATTATTCATTTAGTACCATTAATAAATGATTTACCAACTTTTTCCTAGGCATTTTATATAACAGTGTTTCTTTTTATATTTCTAAAAAGATGATTGCTGTGATATGAATAAAACAGATTGTCCTGCTCAGGTAGATCCCATTCAATCAGTTACAGGCTTAAGTATAACACAAAGGCTGCAGTCCTTTCCATAAGTAAGCAGGAACTCCTGCATGTTTGCTTGAGCTACAACATTAATTAGGTTTTACCTGATTTTCAACCTGAACTTATATATCAGGTATTTCTGGATTTCAAGCTTCCCAATTTTCAGACGAGAACTTCTATTCTCAGCACTCCCCACTCCCCCACCCTCCCACCCCCAAGCCCCCGGTTCTCAGGGTGTCTGGCTGACTAACCACATCACTGGCTTTCCCAGGTCTCCCACTACCTGATAGCAGATCTTGGGACTTGCTGCTGGCTTCCATGATAATGGGGACCACTTCCTTATAACAAATGTCTTCTAGACTACTGTACCCCCACTCCACCAGCCTCTTACCCTGTTAGCTCTGTTTTTCTAAAAAAACCTACCTTGAATACTGGCTTTGTATTTTTTGATAACTCTGAAAATTCTATTATAGATTCTATTATAGATTAACTAACTAAAAATTACTGTATTTTTAGAGGCTAAAAAAAATCCATAACATTTAATTCTGAGATAAGTGTGGCAAGCAAATATTCTTCTAAATAATATGTTCACTCACCCTTTCCGTAGCATGGCATTCCAGAACATCTGTTCAGAAGGGTAAACCCACTTTTTCTCAGAGTCTGCTCTTGGAATAGATGACTCCTCTCTTGAGGTAGACAAAGCAAATGGTTGATCTGGGGATGGGGTCTGATTAGGTGGTGGCATCTAAAGAAAATCAGTGGATTGTGTCTGAATTTCAGCACTATGATATAAACCAAAAAACAAGCAGTACACCCGTGAAAGTTATTCACCATACAAGAAGTACAAGTTCCCATTAAACCAGCAACATCAGTGTTCCAATCCTGATTTATTTTCCTCATACTACCTTTTTTTGTTGTTGCTGTGATGAAATAACCAGCAAGAAGAAACTTAGAAAAGATTTATTCTAGCTCATAGTTTGAGGAGACATGGTTGACCATGGCAGAGAATGTATGGGTACATAAAATGTCCTGGGAAGAGATGAGGGCAGATTACCAGGTTTGAAGGATCAAGGTTCTCCTTATTCTTAGCTGTAGCACCAGAAACAGGGCATTCCACGTACTCATAGGCCCGATCTTGGTGGGCAGGCACAGAGTGCCCTTTGCTCTCACTGGTTGGATCAGATGCCATTGCACTCACTGGACAGCCTGAAATAATGAGTATTAAAACACTGTTACTGCTAACATACCATACCAACAGTGGAAGGGAGTTCTCTTATTTGGGACCTTAAAGGGCTTAAAATTCTGACCAACACAGTTGAAAAACTAAGTTTCTTCTACTTAAAGGTGCCAAGAACTAAGCCAGTTAACTTTCTAAAACCTAAAGATGACAAGATGCTACAAATGTATTTTCACTTTAAAAGAAAAATATATACATTCTTCAATTCTGTCATGCCCCCAGCAAAAATAAACTAAAACCATTCTGCAGATTCAGCAGTGGGTGTTGCCCATTACATGTTATTAGTAACGTCCTACAATGTTCCTACCTGGACCAGCAGCTGGGAGCTGACAGAGGAACCTAGGTGAGGGCTGGCCATACTTGACTCTCTCTGACTTCCAGCCATTAGTTTCAGACAAGTCTGGCTTCAATGAGGTAGCAGCCACTATCTAAGCATCTATCCTTGACACACTCCTTCAAATATTGGGTACAGGAGCAGAAAATGAGCAGATATTACAGGGACTCAAAGAAAAATGTAAATGCCACTCTGCTCATGTTTGTTCTAAGACTCAAGTAAGCCACAGAAATATACCACTCATCTGAGGTGCTAGTCCTTGTCAGCAGATAATAAAAGCTTACCAAGACAAGGCAGATTTTTAAGAAAATGTCCCATGATACACTCGTGCTTCTGAGTCTTATGAACAGAGCAGCACAAGTAGCAGTCAATGCCCAAGCTCCTAGGGTGCTGATCGAGGCAGGTGTGAGGACTGAGAAGCTTGTCTAAACATCCGGTAAATAGCAAAGTATTTAAAGATCTGTGTCCCAGGATGACAGTTGCTTCTGTCATGGAATACTCCCTTGTTCCTGGCACCAGTAGGAAATAGAGAAGATGCTGAATGTTGGATGTCATATATCGAAAAGACGGCTCACCGGCATTGGTGGCGCATGCCTTTAGTCCCAGCACTAGGGAGGCAGAGCCAGGTGGATCTCTGTGAGTTCAAGGCCAGCCTGGTCTATAGAGTGAGATCCAGGAGAGGCGCAAAGCTACACAGAGAAACCGTCTCGAGAGAAAAAAAAAGTTTCTTTTCACTTCCTTGGCTTTTCCTCCCAGGCCTTCATTTTCCAAGACCTCAAGCAGTTGTTCACTTTAGGGGTGAAAACCTAACTGCAATACCTCCCTTTGTATCACTAAAGCACCGGTCTTCCCAGGGCATTGATCCCAGGTAGATATTAGAAGGAAAACAGTGCTATACTTTCCACATTATATAACCTAGAGGCCCTTTAGTCTCCTACAGATATTCACGTTCTCTTTACTAATGGAAATAAACCAGGATGATAACTCTCTGTAATAGACAAAATCATAAAGAGGACTATGAGAGAACAGAAGCTCAGAGCAAAGGCACACTTGCTTTGTCTGCTTTGTCCCAATTTCCAGAAGGAGAAATACTGGAACATGGGATCTGTCCTTGTCCAAGGTCACTGAATTTCATCAACCTCACCACTTACTAGTTAAATGACTTGGAGTATATAAGTTAGTTTCTCTGAGATTTAGTTT